>NC_088240.1:65136541-65271541 GCF_036934945.1 Oncorhynchus masou masou
CCTCAGCACCCCAACAACCCCTCTCAGACGATCCTACAGGTGAAGAAGTCGGATGTGGATGTTCTGGGCTGGCGCGGTTACACGTGGTCTGCGATTGTGAGGTTGGTTGGACATACTGCCAAATTCTCTAAATTATCTGGCTACAGCTCTGGTGGACATTCCTGCAGTTAGCATGCCAATTGAGTGCTCCCTCAACTTGAGACATCTGTGGCATTGTGTTGCGTGACAAAACTGCACATTTATTGTCCCCTGCACAAGGTGCACCTGTGTAATGATCATTCCGTTTAATCAGCTTCTTGATATGCCACACCTGTCAGGTGGATGGATTACCTTGGCAAAGGAGAAATTCTCACTAACCGGGATATAAACACATTTGTGCACAACATTTGAGAGAATTAAGCTTTTTTTGTGTATGGAACATTTCTGGGATTTTTCATTTCAGCTCATGAAACATGGGACCAATACTTTACATGTTTGCATTTTATATTTTTGTTTAGTGTAGTTAAGAGGATCAGGAGAATGTCACATCCTTGCTCCTCTCTAATCCTTATCCTCCAATGCCTAGATCTTTAAATAAGGAACACACTCTTAATAGAGGTGAATATAGCCTGGAGGATCATGTAAGCATGGACAACCATCTAGTACACACAGACATAGCACTAGTAGGTCAGGGATATCCAAGAACACTCAAAACATGTTCCAATACAATTAATTGTACATCTAATTCAGTGCACCTGAATGTTTCACACTTTTATAAGGAGCATATTCCTTTGTCTCTAGCAGCTGATTTTGACCCAGGCTAGGAGTTAGAGCATAGAGCCAGGCTAGGAGTTAGAGCACAATGATAATTCACTGATTATCATCTGAACTACTTTGACTGATCATGAACACACACAACAGGTTAAATTATAGTCCAAAAAACATAGTGTGTAGAGACTAGAGTCTGTTCAAATGGAGTGTGTACTCTGGTGACTACAAGGAAAAGACTCATCTGGGCAAGTTCAAAAAAACTAATTGAGAGTAAAGGGAGAAATAAACATTCTTCTCAGCTAGAGTGGCCTCTAGGAGATTTAGTTCAATCCCAGCTTTATCCTCTAGACCCGTCATACTTATCTCTGGGCCTTGATGCAGTTCCACTGCATTTATTCATTGTTCCCCTCTAATCAGGGACTGATTTAGACCTGAGACACCAGGTGTCTGCAATTAATTATCAGGTAGAACAGAAAACCAGCAGGAAGTGAATACTTTTGCTCTAGACTCTTTGTCTCTCCAGGTAGCAACTAATGTACATTTAGGGAATTTTCACAAAGTGACTTTTTTTTTTTTACCAAAGCCATGTTTTTGTATTTTCTAAAACCCTAGTATTTTTTAAATCTCATCTCCATGATAAGTGATAAGACTTCTCAAGTTTTCTCTTTTTGACGTTCTACATGTGTTTTGGGCCCTGTTGTTGTTCATGGTTTTCATGCTCTGACCATAGAGAGCCCTTGTTTCTCTATGGTGTAGTAGGTCAGGGTGTGACTGGGGGTATTCTAGTTTATTATTTCTATGTGGTGTTCTAGTTTATTTTACTATGTTGATGATTTGTATGATTCCAATTAGAGGCAGCTGGTAATCGTTGTCTCTAATTGGGGATCATATTTAGGTAGCAGTTTTCCCACCTGTGTTTGTGGGATATTATTTTGTGCATCATGTAGTCGTTGTTAATTTATTGATGTATTTGTTTTGTTCCTGCTACTTTTCACTTTATAGTAAATATGTGGAACTCAACATCCGCTGCGCCTTGGTCCGTCTATCCTCTCACTGTTAATTGCTTTCTTACTTGGTTCAGATTCCCATTAGAAAATGGCAGGTGTCCAAGGCAATTTATTAACATTGCTCTAGCTTAATTTCCCCCCTGTGCTAGCCTGGACGTGGGTCACTCAGCACTGTCCAGTCTCTCTGCTAATGGGAATCTCAGCAGGGATAACTCCTGTGCATCGCCACCCCTACCAGGGTTCATATCACAGAGCTGTCGTCACCTCCGCCAGATGGCTCATGCCCCTATCCTGTCGTTCACCCCATTACACTTCTGTCCCTGTCTGAAACAGGTGAGCCTGTCTGCGTTGGTGTGTCTCCCTGTGTCATCTCCAGACTGTCTCCCTGGCTTATTGTCGAGGAAGTGCTCCTCTCAGTGACTGAGGCTGTGATGGAATGGCTGACACAGCCTAATTGACCTGAAAAGTGTCAGTGCTACTGCCCTGATTGAAAGGTAGCTGTTTTTGCCAACTGGAGCAAATAGGACAAGGGAGGGCAATGCTCAAGGAACACATATTGTGAATTAAATGTTTTTTCTATGAATTGTATGGAATTTGAGACCCTTTTCCAGGATTTTCATAGTTTATATTGTTCAATGGAAACACTCCCATGAAATACTAATTCAGTTCAACTTTCTGATGACGAGGTACGCCCTGCTGAAAAAAACAGCCTACATTTCAAGCTGGTACATGCTGGTTTAAGCTGGTATATCTGGTCTGACCAGCATGGTCTAGCACAGGGATGGGCAACTGGCCCCCCTTTTGTAGGCCCGCGGATCTATTTCCACACAATGCTAATTTTTTTAAAACTTAGTAACTTAGTTAGAATAGTAGAATAGACAGGGTGCAATTTCTAAATTTGAATGTGCATCAGCAGTTTCTCTTGTCAGTCGCTGACAGTCACTCAATTAGCCCATGTCAGCTAACATGTTTTAGTTGGCTAGACTAACTTACTCATCTATCTAAACCTGTAGTAATCAGGGTTGAATTATTGTTCGGTGGGCCGCTATTGATTTTGTTAGAGAAACAAAATTTCACATAGGTCCCCCAAAAGGCCGCATGTGTGAGTATGGATGTGGGTACGCAGACCCGCGAGCCACTGCGGCCTCTCATGAGTTCAGATTTCTGGTGGCCCCCACCCCCATCAAAGTTGCCCACCCCTTGTCTGGTTAGGCTGGCCGACTAGCTGCTCAAGCTGATGATGCTGGTGAGCAGCTCATGCTGGTATGCTGGTGACCAAGCTGGTGTATGCTGGTCCAGCATGGTCTAGCTAGCTGGTCAAGCTAGTTAGGTAAAACCACGGCCATCATTATCATATTTCCCAGCAAGCTCTATTGAAGTTTGATTTTTGTTATTGCATGTACATTGATCGATTCATTAATCTTATGCTGCACAAAGATAAAACAATTCTAATCCAATCTGTTAGTTGGACTTATTGCACCTGTTACTGAAATGGTTGTTCCAGTTTAGATTGTTTAGGTAGTTTCATTTATTAATCTTTTTACCCTGGCAGTCATTCTGATTGCAGATTGTGGGTGAATAAGTACAATTGTTGGATATCCCCACTCTGGCTGGATTCCAATATGAAGTAAACATCGCTTTGCAAACCAGCATAACATGACTGGCAGACCTGAGGTAGCCACTATATTATATACACTTGAGTGTCCAAAACATTAAGAACTACTGCTCTTTCCATGACATAAACTGACCAGGTGAATCCAGGTGAAAGCTATGATCCCTTATTAATGTCACCTGTGTCCAAAACACAATAAAGGCTAGGCAACAGCAAAAACACAGTGAAGGCTGATGACCAGCCTATGCTATTTTATTTCAGCAGGGCATAAACACAGCCAGCACAGAGAAATATGACTACACAAGGATGACAACATAGTGATAACAAACTTGCCTCAGAGCTACACAATACAGCCAATTACCACTGTACTAAAAACCATGCTAAGCGATTGTTCTCAATCTGTCACTCAAACCCACATCTTCAATCCACCTTCCCAAAGCCCCACTCCTACACACCCTCAAGAGCTTGACCGAGCAGAGCTAGACTTAGCTGAGGGATAGGGGAAGCTATAGTGGCAGCACTGGTCTTTCCGGAGAGAAACGGGTGCATGTCACGGTCAAAGCCAATTAATCTGACTCGACTCGCTTGGTGCTGTCTGTTGTAGGCCCAGCAATGGAAAATAAGTGCCCTTGCTTTGTTTGTCTCTGTGTCACGCCCTTAACAACCTATTCCTACGTCTCTCTCCCTCTCTCTCTTATTACACTCAATATCGCTTGTTTGATCTCCCATCTCCATCTGTTTCTCTGTCCTCCCATTGCTCCTTTTCAGACTGAAAAGGCAATATTGACTGTTGCATCTGGTGAGATGGGCATGATGCCAGCTGCATGTCTTCCTCTGTTTATGGAGCTTTGCAGAGCTGGTACCTGAGTCACACATGGTGACCCTGGATTATGGGTTATTACCACTAAACTACACACACTATGGCATGAGATTATTGTTTTGTTTTTCTGTGTATACTTCTGCCCAAACAGAGCGAAAGCCGAACGTCCATGTTACAGACTGCTTAGACAATCACGTTTAATCAGTGTGCAGTATGATTTTAGTCAGCAAAACCACACCAACCTCTGTCCTTCTACTGGTTTTCATCTAGCAGGGTCAGACCTAGTTTACTTTAGGGAGATGGATGGGGAAACAAAATCAGGTTGCTGCTGTTGGAGAACTAGGGCCATCAATCTGACGACCCCAACAACACAGGGCAGTGATAGTGGAGTTTTATGACAAATAGGGGTTTTAATAGTCTTGTCTAAATTACTGAACCTGGCCCCTCACACCATCACAACCAACTGATACTTTCCTCCTCATCTCTCCACTTGATACGATATAAACTGATAGGTTTGTCATCCCAAAATTGTGCAAAGCAAACCTCATATGTCATAAAGACAATTTAAGCATCAATCATTTTGTCATCAAGAACATCAGCCAATGGGGTTGAATCTGCCTGTGTAAAAATGTCATTTCTAGTTCTCCCTATAATATTCGACCATGCAGTGCACATACAGTCACACTGACTTCAAGCCCTGTCTGGTCATATTGTCCCGGACTGACTGGGTTTGGTCCTCGTCTCCAAGAGTCATCCAAAAAAGTGGGTTTGAGAATAGCAGTCTGTCATATTTCATTATTTTATGAGAGGAATTATATATGGTATATTTAACCTGGAGCAAAAGATGCAGCCACTGTGTAGGCCTATGTGCCCCCAATAAAGCATATTAGTGAAATTTATATCTAATCATTTGAAAATCAATTTAAGGTAGGTGAGTTGTTTCTATCATCTGCAATAATGACTCTTCTATTTTGCAGGGTGGCAGGTAGCCTAGTGGTTAGAGCGTTGGACTAGTAACTGGAAGGTTGCAAGATCAAATCCCCGAGCTGACAAGGTTCAAATCTGTTGTTCTGCCCCTGAACAAGGTAGTTACCCCACCGTTCCTAGGCCGTCATTGAAAATAAGAATGTGTTCTTAATTAGGGCTAGGCACCTTTTTTCTCCACTTCCTGTCTGAATGACGTGCCCAAAGTAAACTGCCTGGAGCTCAGGCCCTGAAGCCAGGATATGCATATAATTGGTACCATTGGAAAGAAAACACTTACATTTGTAGAAATGTTAAAATAATGTAGGAGAATATAACACAACAGATATGGTAGGAGAAAATCCAAAGAAAAACCAACCAGATTTTTTTTTGAGAGAGAGACCATCCTCTTAGAAATGCAAGAGTAAGAGACAGTACTGTGCAGCCGTCTTCATCAACCTGGCCAAAGCTTTCGACTCTGTCAATCACCATATTCTTATCGGCAGACTCAACAGCCTTGGTGTCTCAAATGACTGCTTCGCCTGGTTCACCAACTACTTCTCAGATAGAGTTCAGTGTGTCAAATCGGAGGGCCTCTTGTCCGGACCTCTGGCAGTCTCTATGGGGGTACCACAGGGTTCAATTTTCGGGCCGACCCTTTTCTCTGTATATATCAATGATGTCGCTCTTGCTGTGAGTGATTCCTTTATCCACCTCTATGCAGACGACACCATTCTGTATACATCTGGCGCTTCTTTGGACACTGTGTTAACAAACCTCCAAACGTGCTTCAATCTCATACAACACTCCTTCCGTGGCCTCCAACTGCTCTTAAACGCTAGTAAAACTAAATGCATGCTCTTCAACCGATCGCTGCCCGCACCCGACCGCCCGACTAGCATCACTGCTCTGGACAGTTCTGACTTAGAATATGTGGACAACTACAAATACCTAGGTATCTGGCTAGACTGTAAACTCTCTTTCCAGACTCATATTAAGCATCTCTAATCCAAAATTAAATCTAGAATTGGATTCCTATTTCGCGCCTTATCTCAGCTCACTGGTCACCATAACAACACCCACCAGTAGCACGCGCTCCAGCAGGTATATCTCACTGGTTGCAGTTCTCCTTGCAGTTCTCTGCTGCTAATGACTGGAACGAATTGCGAAAATCGCTGAAGTTGGAGACTTATATCTCCCTCACTAACTTTAAGCATCAGCTGTCTGAGCAGCTCACAGATCGCTGCAGCCTCCTTACTCCATTTCCTTACTCCATTTGCACACACTGTATACAGATTGTTCTATTGTTATTGACTGAACTTTTGTTTATCCCATGTGTAACTCTGTGTTGTTGTGGCACTGCTTTGCTTTGTCTTGCCAGGTTGCAGTTGTAAATGAGAACTTGTTCTCAACTAGCCTACCTGGTTAAATTCAGGTGAAATAAAATAAATTATAAAAAGGTATATTGAAAATTCGCTCCCTGGATGCAATTCCTATGGCTTCCACAGGATGTCAGCAGTCTATGTTCAAGGTTTAAGGCTTGTAACTTCAAAAACGAATAAGAAATATCTGTTTTAGCATAAGGATGCAGTCTTGTAAATTCATGTTTGCGTGCCATGAAGACATTACGCACCTGCTAAAGTCGGTTTCCTATTGAACATACTTCTTTCCGTAAGAAATATTATAGTTTAATTACATTTTAGGGTATCTGAGGAGTAGATAGAAATGTATTTTGACATGTTGAAACAAAGTTAGGGGTAGATTTTCAGATTCCTTTCTCTGCAAGTTGAACGAGTGGATTACTCAAATTGATGGCACCAACTAAACAGACTTTTTGAGATATAAAGAAGGATTTTATCTAACAAAACGACACTATGTTATAGCTGGGACCCTTTGGATGACAAATCAGAGGAAGATTTTCAAAAAGTAAGTTAATATTTAAACGTTATATGTAAATTTATTAAACCTGTGCCGGTGGAAAAATATTTTGATGTGGGGCGCCGTCCTCAAACAATCGCATGGCATGTTTTTGCTGTAATAGCTACTGTAAATCGGACAGTGCAGTTAGATTAACAAGAATTTAATCTTTCAGCCGATATACTTATGTACATAAATGTTTAAAATCCATAATATTTATGATTATTTATTTGAATTGCGCCCTCCAGTTTCACCAGAAGTTGTCCCGATAGCAGGACTCCTATCCCTAAGAAGGTGACTTGCCTAGTTAAATAAAGGTTAAAAAAAAGAGATAGCCTAGAATATTATTTGTTTTTACTACATTATTATTTTTTCATATTATCAAATATTAGGGTTGCAAGACTTATGAAATCTTATGAAGATTTATGAAATCCACTTTACAAATAATAGCATCTGTATTTACTATTCCAGCTGCTGTCAATACTAAATATGACGTAATCGCTTTACTCTTCGTGACAGCTCGACGTGAGACATTACAGCGCGTATCCTGTCCTGGGGTCGTTTACCACAGTTGCTGTAACATACAGTTGAAGAGGAGGATAGTCATCATTATTAAAGTAACTTCAGCTCACGGTCTGTTTCTCATGTAGACCAATCATGCTGCCGGAGGGAACTGAGCCGACAAACTGTACTCTGTGTTACTGTGCTCTGACCAACAAGATTTTGATGGTCGTTTTTATGGTTATCTTGATTTTTGCTATCTTGTTCGGCAATTCGGTGACTTTAGCCGTATTGTGCGGGACTAAGCACTTTCATACGCCCCAGGGATATCTGAAAACGTCGCTAGCGGTGGCTGACTTGGCGGTAGGGATATTTGTGGTGCCAGTCTCCGTTTACGCAGAGGTGTCGCTTATGTTGAACAACTCCGCGCCAGAATGGATCGTGAACAATTCACAAGCAACGGCTTTTCACCCGTGCAATTTAATTGGCCCCATTTTCGCTGGCTGCACCTTTGTGTCCATTACGACTATATTTTTCCTTACTATCGAACGGAGCATCGCAGTTTTAAGACCGTTGCACAAAGAATCAGTCATTACGCGCAAACGGACCACTATCATCATACTCTTCTCATGGGTGGGAAGTTTCTTTCTGGCAGTGTCTCCTATGATTTTCAGCGATGAAATTGCCCTCGAATATAACCTTTGTAGTAGAATGTGCAATTACGCACTAGGCACCATCGACACGTTTCCTTCCCAGGCATGGAACATTCTCCTGCTCTTTCCCGCGTTTGATTTCACACTCCTTGGTGGAACCGTGGTGATAAATATAATTTCATTGTCTAGCATACGCCAGAACTCAAAGCAGAGAAAACATCTGGCTGAAGGCGAATGCCAAAGCGGCTCCAGACCCACTTTCTCAGATATCAAGGCTGCCAAAACAATAGGGACCTTAACGCTGGCTTTTACCGCATCCTTCACCCCCATTGCTGTCTTTGTCGTGGGAAATGTTCTTGGAAACGAATGGTGCAACTTTTCGCTTTTTGCTTTTTGGATACTGACTACGAATAGCTGTTGGAATGTTATAATATACAGCGTGAGAGACCAGAAGTTTAGGCTGCGCGCGCACAAGCTTTTGATTCCTTCCCAAATCAATAATGTCACCAAGACCTCAAAAACTGTGGACATTTTGTCTTAATTTTATTTTGACATATTTGTACATGTCGAAATGACGGACTTATGATAAAGGTACCAAACACAATGTAATAACGAAAGAAAAACAGCCTACAGAAAAATGCTAGGTTATGGTATCTCTGTGATCGATGCTTTACGCCCACACCTGTTAGGGCAGGGATCATCAACTAGGTTCAGCCGCAGGCAGATTTGTTTTCTTGAACGTATGGTTAATTGAACATAATAAAATAAACCGGTGAGCCTGGCAATTACTAACATAACCCGTTCAAAGGCACTTAAATTTGTTGTCTTGTCCTTTCACCCTCTGAATGGCACACATACACAATCCATGTCTCAATTGTCTCAAGGCTTAAAAATCCTTATGTAACTAGTCCCTTCCCCTTCATATACACTGATTGAAGTGGATTTAATACAGTGACATCAATAAGCTATCATAGCTTTCACCTAGATTTACCTGGTCTGTCTATGTCATGGAATGAGGTGTTCTTAATGCTTTTCCTACTCATTGTATATCTCTCAAATTTGTTTTTGAATACTTTGGAACAGATTCCAAAAATGAAAATCACTTGGAGCTGCTTTGCTGGTGTTTTTACAGTATTTTATGTCCAACAATAAAAAATCAAATGACATCATAAAAGCATATCACGTTTCCAATATGATGGTATAACAGCTGTGTCTTAGGTTATGTCATGTTCAGCGCACACTTAGCCATTTTGTGAAATGATTGTTTTGTCAGCAATACTTGTCTGCGTGTAAACTGTGTGTACTACACTTGCTCAAATATGTGGTATTATTGACACAATGTGTTGTGTTCTCTGACTATTAAAAATAAATGTATTTTTTGTTACAAATACAATTTAGGGAGCCTGTTCAGATGGGTGGAAGTTGCACTTTCTACTAACACCATAATCACAAGCGGGAGCGACACCTCACCTCATTCTGATAGGCTACTTTGGGGTAGAGCGGCGTGTGAGGGCGCAGAGGGTCAATCTCACCATTAGCAAGAACATGGCAGCATATGAATATGTTTTGTGCAGCCATTGTAGTAGTTGGATATTCAAATGGTAACCTAAAATGAATGAATACGATGATGATGAAGATGTGTAATGCGTCTGTCCTGTTGTAGGTGACCTATAGGCAAACCGAAGTGTCATCATTGTCACTCTGATTACGCACACACCCACTCGTACAACACGTGCGCACACGCACGCACAACGCACAGGGAGCAAATATTCAAACGTTGTCAGTGGTAATCTTGAGCAGATTTGGGATTTTTGTAAACCTGTCTTTAATTTCGTTTTGAGGATTATGGCTCGGCGGAGCTGCAGTCATGAGTTTCATCTCTGATATCCAGGCTTGCGCTTGCCAGTCTTTGTCGCGGCGGCTGACCATTCACATGAGAGCTATCGCGCAATTTAAAATGCTCGTCGCCCCTCACTAGTGCGCCAGCTGTGCGTTTAAAGGTCTCTCCTCATTTCACTTCATAGATCTAGGAGCGTGCGCTTGGGTGGAAACTTTTTTGGGGGAGAAACGCGCGCCTTTTATAACACGACGCTCTAGCACAGGGGTGCATGGGGAAACGTTTTGGCTCGAAGGACACGTCGGGATTTTGAAAATCAACGGAGGGATGCATTTTTGGGGGGATCAATTGTTTGTTAAAATCAATTTGCGGGCATCCCGAGTAGTGCAGCGGTCTAAGGCATCACTACAGACCCGGGTGCCCAGTCACGGCACACAGTTGGCCTAGCGTCATCCAGACTAGGAGAGGGTTTGGAAGGTTAAGATGGAGGGTTTGGAAGGTTAAGATTTCCTTGTCCCATGCCGCTCTTGCGACTCATGTGGCGGGCGGGGCGCATGCACACTGACATGGTCGCCAGGTGTACGGTGTTTCCTCCAACCCATTGCTGCGGCTGGCTTTCGGGTTAAGCAGGCATTGTGTCAAGAAGCAGTGCGTCTTGGCATGGTCGTGTTTCGGAGCACGCACGGCTCTCAACCATAGAGTTGCAGCAATGGGACAAGACTAAAAAAAGGGTCAAAAGAAAAGTATATATTTTAATGTCTCGTGGGCCAGATTGGAGCGTACTTTCCCTCCCTATATATGTTTCTAGACCCCCGAATAGCAAAATAGACAAGGTGGCGATAGCAGAGATTTTGTTGTCTGTCTTCCCATTTGTGGCAAAAAAAAAACAAAAAAAAAAGGATCATCATCTTGAAAACATCATCACCACTGTTAGCTAATTTAAAAGAAAAACAACTGTAAATGTGAATAATAGCTATTGTAAGGAAAGTTTAGGTTATTTGGAGTTTGTGTCAGCTTCCCCTCTCTTTAGACCCATTGTAAACAAAGACATGTTATTTATTAATTGTTTGTACTACACCTGGAGTAAGGAAAAAAGTCACAATAAAAAGCCACTCTAAAATGTGCAGTTTTGTCACACAACACAACGCCGCAGGTGTCTCAAGTTTTGAGGGAGCGTGCTATTGGCATGCTGACTGCAGTAATGTCCACCAGAGCCGTTGCTAGATAATTGAATGTTATTTCTCTATGTCTAGGATCTTTTATTTCACCTCATGAAACATGGGAACAACACTTTACAACTTTACATGTTGCCTTTATATTTTTGGTTACAACATTATTTTAGAGAATTTGGCAGTACCTCCAGTCGTCCTCACATCCGCTGATCATGTATAACCACGCCAGCTCATAACCTCCACATCTGGCTTCTTCACCTGCAGGATCGTCTGAGACCAGCCATCCGGACAGCTGATGAAACTGAGGAGTATTTCTGTCTGTAAAAAAGCCCTTTTGTGGGGAAAAACTCATTCTGATTGGCTGGGCCTGGCTCCCCAGTGGGTGGGCCTATGCCCTCCCAGGCCAAGCCATGGCTGTGCCCCTGCCCAGTCATTTGAAATCTATAGATTAGGGCCAAATTTATGTGCACATGCTCTCTTTCTCTCACACAACACACACACACACACACACATTGAAGTTACCTACAATCCTCTTTAGAAAGACACAATAGTTCTATTGAAATAACCTATGATTATGGGTCCCTCAGTAGCTAACAGGCAACATGGCGCTGACATACCTCATACTTCTGGCATTATTGCTTTTGTTATTTACATGAAAATGCTCATGTTTACTTCACTTCAATAAAAGCTTTTAAAAGTTCAAGTCCAAAACAAATGATGGGAAAAATTGTCCTTTCTTCAGCTGAGTGAATAAGATTGACCTTAATCTAAGAGAGTCCAAAGGCATTTGTCTTCCCTCTCTCATGTCATTATGTTGTTTTCCCACTTTTCCTTCATTATCCATGGCTATAACTAGCCTAGCTAACTAGCCTAACCACGATGAGCTTCATGTTGATACTGGAAAAATAAGAACAAATTGGTTATCAAGAAGTAGCCTCTAAAGTGATTATAGCAGGCCATAAAGTGATTATAGCAGGCCATAAAGTGATTATAGCAGGCCATAGCAGGCTTCTACATTATTCACACAAGAGCTAAAAAGGGTAACAGTTCAAAAAGAAAAATTGAGCTTCCGGTCAAGCACTTTCACAGCCTATCACATACAGTGTCACTATGGGGTGAAGTTCACTTGGACAACAATTATGTGAAAAGTAGGCTTACTGGGTGACAAAAATAAATAATCAGAAAGCAGATCCATTTTCATTTACACTCATAACCTCAGAGCAAATGAAAGGAGCACATCCAGTCATAGGGTATTTCCATTGCTTCATTTAACACTCCTAATTGACAAAACACTGTTAGCATTTCAAGGGACTTGGTGTATGTGTCCAGTGCTTATAAAAAACAATGTACTATATGTTCCCATGTTTCTCTCTATTTACTAATGTAATTGCCTCTAGATATGAACATCTGAGAAGCAAGATGCCATGACTAAGGGGTATAAGTTGATGTTTCTGTCTTTCTCAGCAAGTTGTTATGACATTTTAATGATACTGATTCGGTTGCCGCTTTTATGACGCGTTTTTGACGCGTCTCCTTCAGCGTTATTTACAGTATATTTAGCAGACTGTTGTTGTGATTGTCATTGCTATCTTGTAGGCTACATCAAGTCCATAATGTTAACCAAGTGTTTCCAACCAGTAAACCACGCAACAGTAGAACTTCATGAAATTCCTTAGTTCTCTGAATAAACCCATACAACCCTGAGGTTCTTATGTAACATCACAGTAATAACATAGAATAACATCTACAGTAGGTTGCCATGGAAAATAATAGAAGAGGAGAAGTTGCTTTAAGAAGTACATCAAATCTATGGCTAAAAGGATTGTAGTGTTTTTTTCTGTGCATGTGGGAGGGCTTTTCAGGTGGATTAAGAGTTAGTTTTTTACAGCTCCTCAGTAAACATCTATTGTGGGGGAACCAGGGAGTATTAAGTACTTCCCAGAGATACATTTTGTAATCTCCATAAAAACCGAAGGGCTTATTGAATCGAAACCCGGGAACAGTGTGTCCAGCAGGATAAGTCAGAGATATAATTCTTATGCTACATAACATAGGATTCATGTATTCATCAAAATACTATTTACAGAAGGAGACCAGATGTTTTAAACTGCGTTCATATAAACATGTCTAGGGCCTGAGTATGTAGTTTATTTGGACCTGCTTGAAGCAACAGAACTCCTGTGACTGGTATGGGTGATATGTTCATTATCTCTACCTGCCAGCAATTTCAAAGGCTAAAATGTGAATAGTGGACTTGTCGAGAGAAAATATAAACTCAGTTCATTCCATTATCTATTCCCAGCATACTCTTCTCTGATGATTTCCCCTCTCTTGTCTCATTATGCAACCCTGCTGAGGGAATGTGGCAGTCAAAAGGTCTTCAATTTGATGTTGGCATGAAGGTATCTAGCATGACTCTGGATCCGTCATGAAAATTCCAATTAGTTAACCAGTCTGCCCCCATGCGCACACACACAGGGCAGAAGCCATTGTGCATCTTTTCAAGTTGGTAAGCATCAGGAGCCTCCCTACTCACCCACCACTTCCTTTGAATAAGTTGAACAGAACAGCAGTTGTTTACTAGTTACTCCTAACCCCTTGTTCTTCACACTTTATATGATAATGTTTCCTATCAGACACTTTCTCAATGTTGGTTTCAGCAGTCACAATAGATCCCACAGAATTAGATAACTGTCTATGTTTCTGGGTGTGACTGGGCATAATGTTCATATAGAGGTGTCATGCACATAAAGGGCACAGGGGTACCTCAGATTTGTCCTGTTTTAATATTAGATTTTTTTTAAAGTGTTGTTTTTCTGTAATACTACTAGCTACCTAGCATTTTATGAAGTTGGCTTTAGCTAGC
The DNA here is from genome assembly GCF_036934945.1 of Oncorhynchus masou masou. Classification (NCBI taxonomy): domain Eukaryota; kingdom Metazoa; phylum Chordata; class Actinopteri; order Salmoniformes; family Salmonidae; genus Oncorhynchus; species Oncorhynchus masou. The sequence goes on from NC_088240.1 coordinate 65,150,640, forward strand.
CCAAAATGGAAACCTATCTGCCAACCTCATAACTAGCTACCAAGAAGCCATTTCAGACTATCAATCAAGTTACAGTAGCTAGCTTGTCCAACTACAGATAACTGACAAAATAAAGTAAACATTAACAAAGTGTTTTAATAGGATGTTGGGCCACCAGAACAGGTTCAGTGCACTTTGGCATAGATTCTAGAAGTGTCTGGAACTTTATCGGAGGAATGCGACACTATTCTTCCACGGGAAATTCCATCATTTGGTGTTTTGTTGATGGTGGTGGAAAACGCTGTCTCAGGCACCACTCCAGAATCTCCCTTAAGTGTTCAATTGAGTTGAGATCTGGTGACTGAGACCACAATGGCATATGGTTTACATTGTTTTCATGCTCATCAAACCGTTCAGTGACCATTTGTGCCCTGTGGATCGAGGCATTGTCATCCTATGGGTACAGAGCCATGGTAGCCAAAATAATAGCCAAAATAATGGCCTGCCCTGCATTTTTATGCATGACCCTAAGCATGATGGGATGTTAATTGCTTAATTAACTCAGGAACCACACATGTGGAAGCACTTGCTTTCAATATATATTGTGACTCTCATTAACTCAAGTGTTTCCATTATTTTGGCAGTTACCTGTATCTTGGCTGGCATGCCTGCTGGCAAGGTTGGTAGACTTTAGAAAAGCAAGCAATTACTAAATGTACTGGATAAGACTCACATTCCTTTCAATCTTCTACCCAGATTTTATCAGAGATGCAGAGAAACATATTAAGTGTCTTAAATAAAAGAAACACCAGTCAGTAGGATACAGACATCTCAAGAGATAAATGGCAAATGGTAGTCACAACAGATACATTTTTTTTAACGGTATCTTCATTCCCAGTCATCTAAAATCCATAGATTAGGGCCTAATGAATTTATATGAACTGTAACTCAGTAAAACAATTTTAATTGTTGCATTTATATTTTTGTTTATTACGGAATGGATGGAGAGCTTGGATGGACTTATATTTCCTGCAATATAAAATTAGTAGGCTTTTGACTAGACAGGGAACCTTGTCAAGTCCCGTAGGGTTCAGCACACAATTTTAATTGAATCGAAATATGTTATGCATCACAGCAATTAATTTAGCTTGACAATCCCGTCAAATGCAATTCTGCATCTAGACACTAAATGGTTATATAAAAGGTAAAATTGGCATCATGTTGATGCATTTAAGTTGTACCTCTAGACCACAGGTCAACATCTCTTGGATTAGTGTGCCTATTTTACTTAGAATAACAATTAACATCGTTAACACAAGTCTTTATCGTTGACACAATTTATCAGTCTTGGAAAGATGAGCAGGTTTCCATAGCAACAGACCATAATAGGACCAATTAATGACGCTTGATCATTAGCATTCTAGTTGGGGACTTGATAACGCATACCTGGCTCTCTCCTCCTTTGAAGTATAACAGGACCAGATGCTTTGTACCAGCAGCAGTGCCACTACACCAATCGTTCTAGATTCACACAGTTCAGTTAGCCTTGAACCACCCCACTGACATTCTATCAATACTTAGTTAGACAAGAAAAGTGGCATCTACTGGAAGAAACATATTTCCTAAGCATATTATAGGTCACCCTTCAGACTGCAAGTCACTTCCTTTACAACAAAGTCATCATTCCTACATTATTAAACAAACTGTTTTCAAGAGGACACATCGGCACAATGCAGGAAGTCAAACAGCGAGGGGACAATCAAGTTGGTTTAATTCTGACCCACACACACTGGTTGAATAAACGTTTCCACATAATTTCAACGAAATGACGCTGAACCCATGTGGAAGACGTCTGTGCCCAGTGGGGAGAATCTTCAATTGGATGAGACCAGTGTTCTCTCTCCGAAAGAGACAGTACTATAGAGAACTGACTGGCCATCACACACTGGTATCTTGGTTCAAAAGAAAAGGTACATTTGATTTGAGTCCTGCCTGTGTGCATGTTTGTATTTTGGCCATCACAGGCTTGGCGACGAAAAACATAAATAAATTCTGACGATGCTCGCTCATCTTTGGTGAAGGTTTAAACCAACCTATCAAATACCCTTTGATCCTGGATGTCTCTCTTCTAGTCGCGTTCGCCCTCTCACCGGTTAGAAATACAAGGCACTGCTCATCAAAACATGGCATTTGTCCAGGACTTCACTGGGTTGCTTCAAGTGAATGATACCAACTTCATTTTATCAGTAGTCCATTGACTGCATCAAGATTGATGTTTCATCCTACCATGGCAATCTAACGAATGGCCACAGGTATTTGCATGTATAAGAAACAGCCTTAAGCGGACAGAAGTAGCACAGAGGGTTGCTTGGGAACAACAACAAAAAACAATGAATCGTTGGAAGGCTACAGCTGTTTGCAACATTGAGAACAGGCAGAAAAAGTGGGATGGGAGGACTTTCCCTTCTGTTAAGGGCAGAAGGGTAGCCTAGTCTGAAGAGGGCATCATCAGGGTCTGGAACACGCGGAATGTAATGATTCATAACAGGGAGGAAAATACATACTATAATAAATAAAATACATTATTTAAATAAATAATCAAACTAACCTGGGTGAATGACCTGGCCCTCTCTGTGACAATCTTTAAGGTGAAGCCTTAGCATTTCCTGGTTTTGAAGAATAAAACCAAATAAGTACATAAACAGTTCAAAATGGCCCTTTTCTTTTCAACTCCACAACCTGGCATCTGGTCCAGATCAAAACAATCAACTGGAGGCGGACATTTTCTGGTAAACTAAGCACTATGCTAATTATACACTTGCATCCTACTTTGGCTGTAAATGGTTGTCAGGAGCAACAGTACCATATCATTTTGTGCTGGTAAAAGCTGTTGTGAATGTATACAGCTTGTGCCGCAAATATGGACAGTGATATTCACACTTAAGTCAAGTAAAAAGCTCTATATTTTCTTAAAATGTTCACAATTCAGAATAATATACATAACTGTTATTATGGTCGTGACATCTTTATTGAAGAGCTTTAAAAAGAAGAGAACACTTGTGTAGCCATGTTGATGGTCCGATTTACTACTGAAAATATTAAATATATCAGGGCATCAGTTCAGTCTCCAGTACTGTAGTTATTGCTTTGCAATAATCCCTGTCTGTGGTTCTCAGCTGTCTAGTCTACAACAGGGAGTAACACAGGTTGAACTGGTTTAGATGGCAGAGGTATGTTTTAGATCAGAATCCTTTTCTGGGGAGTGCTGATGTCGTAGATGGAAGAGTCTCCTGAAATCCACTGTTGTAGATTGGTCTACTTAGAAACCAACATACGAGAGCGGGACTTTGAGAAATCGGATAGAGCTAAAGATAAGGTCCCACCATGCAGGTCAATAGGTCTTCTTCCAGGAGCGGAAATAGAGCTGGATGGGGATCAGTGGGTTTCTTTTCTGTAGGCTGGGATGGAACACATCAAAGTCTACCCGCCGCACCCTTTGAAGGTAGTCCTCCAGCACCACCTAGAACAGCAGCCAGAGAGAGGGAAACAGCATCAACACACCTGTGTGTGTGTTGTGTGTCTGTCAGTCCTTATTCTCTACATGTGGAAGCTAGCGTGAGCATCATCTCAGAGCTCAGGAATGTGCTTCCTCTTTGCCCTAGATACACAAAGCCAGCCCGGCCTAAAACATATGATATGATTCAGCATCTGAGAGGAAAGAGCCTTTAAGGTGTCAGAAAAGCTAACATAGTTATAGCACCAGCAGCAATAGAGCATCATATTTGTGGAAATTGTCCTGGATGGAGAGGATAAAAGAACACAGAATTGAGTGGATTAATGCTCTCTTTCTCTAATTACCATCATACCCCTGCTGGTTGGAGCACTCAAGCGTTGTGACATCCACCCTTCAAAACATAACACGACGACGGGGCATTTGTTTATTTTGAATTCTTCACCTGGGCCTCATTCTCAAGCCTCTGGTTAATATGTTCTGCCCTTCCTTTCTTGTGCTCTTCCATGCATGAATCAGACTGCTTTTGAGAGTGCCAGTGGTAAGAGCCCATAATGCAGTCCCTTGGTGTTCTGTCAGGTGCGATTTAAATTGGAGCAGTAGAAGGTGTGTCTGGCCTGATGGGGAGCGTGCTGTGATGAGAGGGAGATTAGGCTAGACAGACAGCCATGTGAGGATATTGGGAGGTGGCTGAGGAAGAGGAAGGATCATTCAAGATGGCTGCTCCTCCTTGTAGGGTAAGCTTCTTATGACAGTCTTTACATTAGTCTCAGACAGTGACCGTTGAAAAACTATTGGTCCTGTGTAGAGCATATTTGGTGTACCTCGATCACTTCAGAGGTGAAGTCTGATTTTGTGTTGTTTTTTTAATAACTTTTATCAATGCTTGTCAATTTGATGAGTAATTCTAAAATGAGGTAGTTAATAACAAATGATGCAGTCTACAAAAGTCACTTGATTTAACATATAGACATAAGTACAGTTGAAGTAAAAAAAAAGTAGGGTAAAACTAACCTGTCTCACGACGGTCTAAGTTCTAGGTTCAGATGAACATGACTGGAGGATTCATAAAAAAAATAATTTAAAAAAAATGACAGAAATTGAAGAGAAACTAACACGCAGACCTGGTCTCTTCCCTGGTGCCAGGACTAAAGAAGCCCCGTAGTTCAGTCTTGTCTTTGGTCAACGTTTTAGTAAATATGACCCTTTTCATGATGTTACATCAGTCACAGTGACCACAACATAACCCAGTAACATAACCCAATCATTCTTATAGTAATAACAACAACCCACTGTCTGGAGGAAGGCAGGGAAAGCGGAAGCTGGTATGTTCTTGCTGAAGGATCTGGCCTGTGGAGACAAAAAAGGTTCAAACTGAGTAAAATGACTAACAGGCTAATAAAGCTATAATCCGTTTAACAGAGATGGACGTGCATATAAAACACCAGTAGCTACTAAATTTGACTACTTCAGCTTCTCTTTTAAATTCCTTTTGTGTACAAACAAGCCTTAATTGACTTGAAGCTCACAATAAAACAAAGTTACAAGTATTCATCAACGTTAAATGATTATGTATGTGTTGTACAGGTAAAAAAGGCATTGTAGTAGCCATTCGAGAAAACGACTGAACCCACATGAGAATACACTATCAGAGCTCTCCAAATGTAGAAATGTAATTGAATCAAATCAAGCAGTAAATCTGTTCGGCAAGAACAGCCCACCAAATAACATTGGAGGAACACTGTCCTAATGTCATGAGGTTACGTACGTGTTGTAGGTGAACGTGGGCTTGGCTGGCAATGTCATATACCACGTCTCTCACATTCTGTTCCCGGCTTCCTCGGATGAAGTCCTCCTGGGAGGCTCTGTGCTGGTGGTGACACACACACCTTTGTTCACACCACTTATTCACACAGGAGAGATTTGTTCCTTCAAACCACTATTCTAGCCAAGCCAACCAATTGTTCATGCTGATAGCATATGACCTCTAATGGGGGCGAACAAAGTGAAGCTCTCGATAATTATCTTCATTATTCACGGTATGTATAGCGATTGTCAGATCTCAGTTCTCTCTCCTTTAAAAATTGTTATGGCCTCAGGCTGCCCTGAGGTCTGTTTACAGCACTGTGGCCGTCAACCCCATGATAGACAGAAGTTGTTTAGAAACTGAATACAAGTCAGATAGTGACAGCAAAAAATATATATAAAATGGTTAATCGTAATGTTATTCCACATATAAGGAGTTTAGTTTGATATAAACTCAGCAAAAAAAAATCCCCTTTTCAGGACCCTGTCTTTCAAAGATAAATCCAAATAATTTCACAGATCTTCATTGTAAAGGGTTTAAACACGGTTTCCCATGCTTGTTCAATGAACCATAAACAATTAATGAACAAGCACCCATGGAACAGTCGTTAAGACACTAACACCTTACAGACAGTAGGCAATTAAGGTCAGTTACACTAAAGAGGACCTTTCTACTGACTCTGAAAAACAACAAAGAAAGATGCCCAGGGTCCCTGCTCATCTGCGTGAAAGTGCCTTAGGCATGCTGCAAGAAGGCTTGAGGACTGCAGATGTGGCCAGGGCAATAAATTGCAATGTCCGCATTGTGAGACGCCTAAGACAGCGCTACAGGGAGACAGGACGGACAGCTGATCACAGTGGCATACCACGTGTAACACCTGCACAGCATAAGTACATTCAAACATCACACCTGCGGGACAGGTACAGGATGGCAACAACAACTGCCTGAGTTACACCAGGAACGCACAATCCCTCCATCAGTGCTCAGACTGTCCGCAATAGGCTGAGAGAGACTCAGGGCTGAGGGCTTGTAGGCCTGTTGTAAGGCAGGTCCTCCGCAGACGTTACCGGCAACAAAGTCGTCTATGGGCACAAACCCACAGTCACTGGACTAGACAGGCCAGGCAAAAAGTGCTCTTCACTGACAAGTCGCGGTTTTGTCTCACCAGGGGTGATGTTCGGAGTCGTGTTTATCGTCGAAGGAATGAGCGTTACACCGATGCCTGTACTCTGAAGCAGGATCGATTTGGAGGTGGAGGGTCCGCCATGATCTGGGTCGGTGTGTCACAGCATCATCGGACTGAGCTTGTTGTCATTGCAGGCAATCTCAACGCTGTGCATTACAGGGAAGACATCCTCCTACTCTCCTTGCAGGCTCATTCTGACATGACCCTCCTGCATGACAATGGCACCAGCCATACTGCTCTTGCTGTGAGTGATTTCCTGCAAGACAGGAATGTCAGTGTTCTGCTATTGCCAGTGAAGAGCCCGGATCTCAATCCCATTGAGCACATCTGGGACCTGTTGGATCGGACATTTCCCCCCAAGAAATGTCTGGGAACTTGCAGGTGCCTTGGTGGAAGAGTGGGGTAACATCTCACAGCAAGAACTAGCAAATCTGGTGCAGTCCATGAGGAAGAGATGCACTGGAGTACTTAATGCAGCTGGTGGCCACACCAGATTAGAGGTCGACTGATTAATTAGGGCCAATTTGAAGTTCATAACAATCGGACATCTGTATTTTTGGACACGGATATCAATTTTTTTTTTTTTTACACCTTTATTTAACTAGGCAAGTCAGTTAAGAACACATTCATATTTTCAATGACGGCCTAGGAACGGTGTGTTAACTGCCTTGTTCAGGGGCAGAACAACAGATTTATACCTTATCACCTTGTAATTGTCATTATTACAAATATTATTATAATATTTTATTTATTATTATAATTAATATAGATATATTTTTTTTAAATATTATTATTTATTTATTTTTAAAATCAGCCAATTAATCGGTGGCGTTTTTTTTTTTGGGGTCCTCCAATAAATCGGTGTCGGCATTGAAAAATCATAATCGGTCGACTTCTACACCAGATACTGACTTACTTTTGATTTTGACCCCCCTTTGTTTAGGGACACATTATTCCATTTCTGTTAGTCACATGTCTGTGGAACTTATTCAGTTTGTCTCAGTTGTTGAATCTTGTTATGTTCATACAAATATTTACACATGTTAAGTTTGCTGAAAATAAACGCAGTTGACAGTGAGGGCGTTTCTTTTTTTGCTGAGTTTAGTTTAACAATAATATTTTTTTATTTCACCTTTATTTAACCAGGTAGGCAAGTTGAGAACAAGTTCTCATTTACAATTGCGACCTGGCCAAGATAAAGCAAAGCAGTTCGGCACATACAACGACACAGAGTTACACATGGAGCAAAACAAACATACAGTCAATAATACAGTATAAACAAGTCTATATACTATGTGAGCAAATGAGGTGAGATAAGGGAGGTAAAGGCAAAAAAAGGCCATGGTGGCAAAGTAAATACAATATAGCAAGTAAAACACTGGAATGGTAGATTTGCAATGGAAGAATGTGCAAAGTAGAAATAAAAATAATGGGGTGCAAAGGAGCAAAATAAATAAATTAAATACAGTAGGGAAAGAGGTAGTTGTTTGGGCTAAAATATAGGTGGGCTATGTACAGGTGCAGTAATCTGTGAGCTGCTCTGACAGTTGGTGCTTAAAGCTAGTGAGGGAGATAAGTGTTTCCAGTTTCAGTGCTTTTTGTAGTTTGTTCCAGTCATTGCAGAGAACTGGAAGGAGAGGCGGCCAAAGAAAGAATTGGTTTTGGGGGTGACGAGAGAGATATACCTGCTGGAGCATGTGCTACAGGTGGGAGATGCTATGGTGACCAGCGAGCTGAGATAAGGGGGGACTTTACCTAGCAGGGTCTTGTAGATGACATGGAGCCAGTGGGTTTGGCGACGAGTATGAAGCGAGGGCCAGCCAATGAGAGCGTACAGGTTGCAATGGTGGGTAGTATATGGGGCTTTGGTGACAAAACGGATTGCACTATGATAGACTGCATCCAATTTGTTGAGTAGGGTATTGGAGGCTATTTTGTAAATGACATCGCCAAAGTCGAGGATTGGTAGGATGGTCAGCTTTACAAGGGTATGTTTGGCAGCATGAGTGAAGGATGCTTTGTTGCGAAATAGGAAGCCAATTCTAGATATAACTTTGGATTGGAGATATTTGATATGGGTCTGGAAGGAGAGTTTACAGTCTAACCAGACACCTAAGTATTTGTAGTTGTCCACGTATTCTAAATCAGAGCCGTCCAGAGTAGTGATGTTGGACAGGCGGGTAGGTGCGTGTAGCGATCCGTTGAAGAGCATACATTTAGTTTTACTTGTATTTAAGAGCAATTGGAGGCCACGGAAGGAGAGTTGTATGGCATTGAAGCTTGCCTGGAGGGTTGTTAACACAGTGTCCAAAGAATGGCCAGAAGTATACAGAATGGTGTCGTCTGCGTAGAGGTGGATCAGAGACTCACCAGCAGCAAGAGCGACCTCATTGATGTATACAGAGAAGAGAGTCGGTCCAAGAATTGAACCCTGTGGCACCCCCATAGAGACTGCCAGAGGTCCGGACAGCAGACCCTCCAATTTGACACACTGAACTCTATCAGAGAAGTAGTTGGTGAACCAGGCGAGGCAATCATTTGAGAAACCAAGGCTGTCGAGTCTGCCGATAAGGATGTGGTGATTGACAGAGTCGAAAGCCTTGGCCAGATCAATGAACACGGCTGCACAGTAATGTTTCTTATCGATGGCAGTTAAGATATCGTTTAGGACCTTGAGTGTGGCTGAGGTGCACCCATGACCAGCTCTGAAACCAGATTGCATAGCAGAGAAGGTATGGTGAGATTCGAAATGGTCGGTAATCTGTTTGTTGACTTAACTTTCAAAGACCTTAGAAAGGCATGGTAGGATAGATATAGGTCTGTAGCAGTTTGGGTCAAGAGTGTCCCCCCTTTGAAGAGGGGGATGACCACAGCTGCTTTCCAATCTTTGGGGATCTCAGACGACACAAAAGAGAGGTTGAACAGGCTAGTAATAGGGGTGGCAACAATTTCGGCAGATAATTTTAGAAAGGGTCCAGATTGTCTAGCCCGGCTGATTTGTAGGGGTCCAGATTTTGCAGCTCTTTCAGAACATCAGCTGAACGGATTTGGGAGAAGGAGAAATGGGGAAGGCTTGGGCGAGTTGCTGTGGGGGGTGCAGTGCTGTTGACCGGGGTAGGAGTAGCCAGGTGGAAAGCATGGCCAGCTGTAGAAAAATGCTTACTGAAATTCTCAATTATGGTGGATTTATCAGTGGTGACAGTGTTTCCTATCTTCAGTGCAGTGGGCAGCTGGGAGGTGGTGTTCTTATTCTCCATGGACTTTAGTGTCCCAGAACTTTTTTGAGTTAGTGTTGCAGGAAGCAAATTTCTGCTTGAAAAAGCTTGCCTTGGCTTTTCTAACTCCTTGTGTATAATGGTTTCTAGCTTCCCTGAACAGCTGCATATCACGGGGCTGTTCGATGCTAATGCAGAACGCCATAGGATGTTTTTGTGTTGGTTAAGGGCAGTCAGGTCTGGGGAGAACCAAGGGCTATATCTGTTCCTGGTTCTAAATTTCATGAATGGGGCATGTTTATTTAAGATGGTTAGGAAGGCATTTAAAAAAAATATCCAGGCATCCTCTACTGACGGGATGAGATCAATATCCTTCCAGGATACCCCGGCCAGGTCGATTAGAAAGGCCTGCTCGCTGAAGTGTTTCAGGGAGCGTTTTACAGTGATGAGTGGGGGTCGTTTGACCGCTGACCCATTACGGATGCAGGCAATGAGGCAGTGATCGCTGAGATCTTGGTTGAAGACAGTAGAGGTGTATTTAGAGGGCAAGTTGGTTATGATGATATCTATGAGGGTGCCCGTGTTTAAGGCTTTGGGGAGGTACCTGGTAGGTTCATTGATACTTTGTGTGAGATTGAGGGCATCAAGTTTAGATTGTAGGATGGCTGGGGTGTTAAGCATGTTCCAGTTTAGGTCGCCTAGCAGCACGAGCTCTGAAGATAGATGGGGGGCAATCAGTTCACATATGGTGTCCAGAGCACAACTGGGGGCAGAGGGTGGTCTATAGACTGCAACGGTGAGAGACTTGTTTTTAGAGAGGTGGATTTTTAAAAGTAGAAGTTCAAATTGTTTGGGTACAGACCTGGATAGTAGGACAGAACTCTGCAGGCTATCTTTGCAGTAGATTGCAACACCGCCCCCTTTGGCAGTTCTATCTTGTCTGAAAAGGTTGTAGTTTGGAATTAAAATTTCTGAATTTTTGGTAGTCTTCCTAAGCCAGGATTCAGACACAGCTAGAACATCCGGGTTGGCAGAGTGTGCTAAAGCAGTGAATAGAACAAACTTAGGGAGGAGGCTTCTAATGTTAACATGCATGAAACCAAGGCTATTACGGTTACAGAAGTCATCAAAAGAGAGCGCCTGGGGAATAGGAGTGGAGCAAGGCACTGTAGGGCCTGGATTCACCTCTACATCGCCAGAGGAGGAGTAGAATAAGGGTGCAGCTGAAAGCAATAAGAATTGGTCGTCTAGAACGTCTGGAACAGAGAGTAAAAGGAGGTTTCTGGTGGCGATAAAATAGCATCAAGGTATAATGTACAGACAAAGGTATGGTAAGATGTGAATACAGTGGAGGTAAACCTAGGTATTGAGTGATGAAGAGAGAGATATTGTCTCTAGAAACATCATTGAAACCAGGAGATGTCATTGCATGTGTGGGTGGTGGAACTAATAGGTTGGATAAGGTATGGTGAGCAGGACTAGAGGCTCTACAGTGAAATAAGCCAATAAACACTAACCAGAACAGCAATGGACAAGGCATATTGACATTAAGGAGAGGCATGCTTAGTCGAGTGATCAAAAGGGTCCAGAGAGTGGAGAGGTTGGTTGGGGGCGATCCAGACAGGCCATCGGTAGCAAGCTAGCATAGGATGGACGTCTGTTATTAGCCACCTCTTGCGCTCCGTCAGTAGATTAGTGGGGTTCCGTGTGGTAGAGGGGACCAATCCAAATCACACAACAACAAAACTAAAAACAATAGATATAGCTAGAGGCCCAAGAAGAAGAAAAAAAATAACAATATCAATAAAAATAAATAAATTGTCCGATTATCTATTCAGATAGCAGCCGATAAGACAGCTAATGGCTAGCAGGCCGCAGATGGGCGCCCAGGCAACGTCGCGACGGAGGAACCAGACGGATAACTCTCTCGGGTAGACAACGTCGGCAGTTCAGCCGTGAAGGCCCGGTGGGGCTCCGCGTAGGCAGCCAAACGGGTCCGGATAGGTGACCGCAGCCTAGGAGTGATTGATGGAACTCCTCAGCTGGCTAGCTCCGGAACAACTGATGTTCGCTCCGGAATCGACGAAAGCTTTAACTAGCTTCTGGATTAGCTCCTGGCTAGTGTTGGATCCTGTATTTTACATTATAGCCATTACCATATATATGATTGAATATTATCTGCTGTTGGCTTGTGTGGATGTATGTATGTGTTATGCAACATAGCTGACTTAAAACATTGTTAAAAGTATCAGGGCCATGGGACTTTCTCATGATGGAAAAATACAGAGAAGCATGAAGACAGGAACTGTTCAAATTAGTTGGGAGGGGGGCACATTCAGAGCAGGGTGTTGCAAGAATAAGCGGTCTTTTGTTAGATAACAGGAGCCAGGTGCGAGATAACGGTATGGAGCATGAGAACCTGGATGTTCCTCACAAGCAAGTTACAGAAGCGCCAAGAGGCGGGGACCCGCCTGAGCGCCTACAATAGACTGGACAAGTTTAAACCACGCCCAGTCTCTACTGTGATAGGCCAACAGACGGGTTGGAACTGTCTATCACAGTATAAAGAATACTGTTTTACATACGTCTTGTCAGTTCTCTGTTCTGCCCTGCGTGGTATTACAGAGAGCCCGTATATACGAAAGTTGCATTTATATATATATGACACGATGAGGACAAAAGACGTCTGAACTGCTATTCCATCTTGGTTGATCAAGGACAATGAGATTTTTTATTGCCCAAAAGCACAAGGCGGTCGGTGTCTGTAGACATGCTGCTACACACATTAGCTTGACAAACTAAACAATCAAGTCAGGTAACTTCAATACTATTTGAATAAAATGAAGCTTGGAATTGCAAGTTATTAGCTAGGCTAGAAGCTGTTGTCAAGCAATGGGAGCAAAACAACAAAACAAGAACATACAGAGGGTCCACTGCCAAAGCCTGTATAGCCTGGACACCAACAGTCCCTTCCGCTTCCGACCAGAGCAATGAATTTATGACTGGATTAAAATAATTGGAAAATTGCAAAGCACTCACTGTCCCTTAATGACACAGGAAGTGGAGAAAACCCACCAGGCTTTAGCAAGCTTCAATTGAGCTCAGGACTAGACCTTTATGTTACAGTAGCACCCCAGGTGTCAAAACAATAGTGATCGGCAAATGACCTGGAGGTCTCCATAAACCTGAAGAGGTCACTACTGTCACACACACTGGACTAGTAGCGGTAAAAACATCTCCTGATGTCACATCATAAATCAGCTGCACACAGTCCCCTGTCACTCCAGCTGTGGCTCAGAGGCCTTGTCGACAGATGATCAGACAAAGGCTGTGAATTTGACTTGTAACTACAGCCAGTGCATTTGTCATGGGGTTTCATTAGAACTGTGCCTCTGGCATACTTCATTTGGAGTAGTGACACACTCCCTCACTGTGTTGATAATGACAAACCGGTCTAGCAGGAATATAATGTCACAAAGGCCTGTGTGTGTGTGTGTGTGTGTGTATCTGGAATGGCAGTGTAGCATCCATCTGTACAACACGTCACCAGCAGGAAAGTCATCATTTTGATACCTCTGCTGCAGATATGGTCACTCACCAGCATGCAGATGTCCATAGGTAGGTAGACTTTGCGTCTGCTGCTGTGGTAGGGCGTGGCTCTTAGGCACGTCACAATCCCCTGGGCCTTACCAATGTGGCTGGCAGCATGATCAGCATGGACATCTTTCACACCTGGACAAACACACACACACAGGGAATCAGGGAAGACAGAAAAATAAATAAAAGTTAAATCATTGCACCACTTTTAAAACAAATTACTAAACTCTATTGAATTAAACATGCGCTGTCTAGGTACAAGAAGAATCTGTCTTCTAGTTTACCTCAGAAACCTAGTTACCGTTTTTGATTGACTAGGACCATGCTAAAACCTTAAGCAGACACTGTTCTCTTGTATACATAATTTATAACAATGAAGCGCACCCATTTGATATCAATAACTGGGAAATGCTTTCATGCGGAGTGCCCTGTACTTGAAATAGGTTGAGGCTTTGAGTCAGACACCTCTTCTAGTCAATTAGACTGGAACAAGTGTGACAGGTTCCTTGGCAGAGGGGTGCAAAATAATGACATTCCACAAGAGAAGATACCTGCATTTCTGTGACTTGTTTGCATTTGAAATGCAGAAATGTTGCCACTTAATTAATCCCTCAAGTGAATACAGCTTGACCAGCTTCTAAATCTTCCTCTCATAAAACAATCTGCATGTTCAAATAATCATTATTTTGTATACAGTGCATTCAGGAAAGTTTACAGACCCCTTGACTTTTCACATTTTGTTACGTTACAGCTTTATTATAAAATTATTGAAATGTTTTTTCCCCCCCTCAATTTACACACAATACCCCATACTGACAAATCAAATTAGGAATAATTGCAAATATATTAAAAATAAATGTACATAAGTATTCAGACCCTTTACTCAGTACTTTGTTGAAGCACCTTTGGCACCAATCACAGCCTCGAATCTTCTTGGGTATGACACTACAAGCTTGGCACACCTGTATTTGAGGAGTTTCTCCCGTTCTTCTCTGTAGATCCTCAAGCTCTGTCAGGTTGGATTGGGAGCGTCTCTCCAGAGATGTTCGATCGGGTTCAAGTCCGGGCTCGTCAAGGACATTCTGAGACTTCTCCTGCATTGTCACGGCTGTCTGCTTAGGGTCGTTGTCCTGTAGGAAGGTGAACTTTCACCACAGTCTGAGGTCCTGAGTACACTGGAGCAGGTTTTCATAAAGGATCTCTCTGTACTTTGCTCTGTTCATCTTTCCCTCAATCCTAACTAGTCTCCCAGTTCCTGCTGCTGAAAACATCCACACAACATGATGCTGCCACCACCATGCTTCACTGTAGGGATGGTGCCTGGTTTCCTCCAGATGTGATTCTTGGCATTCAGACCAAAGAGTACAACCTTGGTTTCATCAGACAAGAGAATCTTGTTTCTCATGGTTAGAGTACTTGAGGTGCCTTTTGGCAAAGTCCAAGCGGGCTGTCATGTTCCTTTTACTGGAGGAGTGGCTTCCATCTGGCCCCTCTACCATGAAGGACTGATTGGTGGAGTGTTGCAGAGATGGTTGTCCTTCTGGAAGGTTCTCCTATTTCCACAGAGGAGCTCTGTCATAGTTACCATCAGGTTCTTGATCACCTCCCTAACGAAGGCCCTTCTCCTCCGTTTCCATTTGCGCCGTTTGGCCAGGCAGCCAGCTCTAGGAAGAGTCTTGGTGGTTCCAAACTTCTTCCATTTAAGAATGATGGAGGCCACTGTGTTCTTGGGGACCTTCAATGCTTCAGAAATATGTTGGTACCCTTCCCCAGATCTGTGCCTCAACACAATCCTGTCTCGGAGCTCGACAGAGAATTCCTTCAACCTCATGGCCTGGATTTTGCTCTGACATGCCCTGTCAACTATGGGACCTTTTTATAGACAGGTGTGTGCCTTCCCAAATCATGTCCAATCAATTGAATTTACCACAGGTGGACTACAACCAAGTTGTAGAAACATCTCAAGGATGATCCTGAGGTCAATTTCAAGTCTCATAGCAAAGGGTCTGAATAGTTATGTAAATAAGGTATTTCTGTTTTATTTTTAACAAATGATCAAACAATTCTAAAAACCTGTTTCACTTTGTCATTATGGGGAATTGTGTGTAGATTGATGAGGAAAATGTTTTATTTAATCCATTTTAAAACAAGGCTGTAACATAACAAAATGTGGAAAAAGTCAAGGGGTCTGAAAACTTTCCGAATGCACCGTACACACACAGTATAATGTGACTGTTCCTGTCAAGGTTCTTCCAAATAGGGAAGGAGCAGAGTCATTGTCATCCATTTCTTTGGCTCTATGGAATCTATTGAGAATGTGTTTAATGTAGAGTGGAAATGGGTCATTTCTGTTGTCCAGCCTTTCAGCAAGAATCTACAGGAGATCAGTGGCTATATTGATTCATTCTGATGGCATTTCCGTTGTGCAATTATGCATGAAGAGCTCTGCAACGCCAGGCGGACAAGATATCATTAGACAAGACACAATTACAAAGTTCCCAGCAATGCTCCATTCGCTGGCTGCAATTCTCATCTTTCTCAATTTAGTCAATGTGCTGCATTTGCAAGAACGATTCTCATCATTTCTAAGAGGTACTTGAACACTGGGAACTTAATTGTGAATATAAATTAGATGTTTTCCCCCCCTCTGGAACAGAACAATGCACATGCTGTACACTCTCTTCAGTCAGTGGAGTCGAGCACAAAACACAGATACACCTGCTCACCTAAACTCTCCAGAAGAAGGTACAGTAGTGAGGACTGGGTATTCTCTGAATAGGCCTCCAACTCCTGGAGGTTTCTATAAGCTCTGTCTTCCATGTCTTTCTCCTGTTGGCAACAGTAGAGACATACTTCAAATAAATTTAACAGAACTAGAATTGAACCCACCCAAATCCATGACCTAAAATGCAACATTTGCTTACTCTCTCAGAGATTATTCTCAGCATCCACCTCTTTGTCAGGTAGTGTTTCTTCACCGCCTGCAAAAGGAGATATTTAAAGGTATTTAAAACAGCTTTTCCAATGCATTTGATATGTACTATGTTTAATGGTATGCCAAATCCAAACGTTATACTGTAGACTGCGTTAGCCTGCAGATGTATTCATGAAAATAAAAACAGAAGATATCTACTCCAGACTGACCCTCCATAGTTCTGCACTGACAGGCTGCACTGGGGGGTCGTCCCTGTAGATTTCCTCCACTGTAGTCTTCCAGAACTGCATCCGCATCAGACCTATGGTCTTCTGGGAAACAGAGTCCTTCACCTTGGAGAGAAACAAAAATGCGAGTCTTTTCTCAATTCCTTTCAGTAGACATCTTCATTGAATAAGTTTATACTGTTAGGCATACAGATTTGCATGAAAAATGCCTTGCTTTACAAGACCATTCCCTCACTGTTATCCTTGTTCATATCTAGGTCTATAAGGTGATCTATTATTCTAGACATAACAGCATTATCTTCAACAGCAGGATGCCTGAACATCAACACTTAGCTCTGGACATGTATTGGACATATGACCACCCCGAGGATTATAGTATCATCATTTCCAATATATGCATATACATATTCATACAGTGCCTTCAGAATGTATTCACACCCCTCAACTCTTTACACATTTTGTGTTACAGCTTGAATTTAAAATTGATCAAATTGAGATTTTTTTATGTCACTGGCTTATACACAATAACCCATGATGTCAAAGTGGAATCGCTTTTCTAAATGTTTATAAATGAATAAAAAAATAAAAACCTGAAATGTATTGAGTCAATAAGCATTCAACCCATTTGTTATGGCAAGCCAAAATAAATTCAGGATTAAATATGTAATAATCAAGTCAAATAACAAGTTGCATGGACTCATTCTGTGTGCAATAATAGTGTTTAACATGATTTTTGAATGACTACTTCATCTCTGTACCCCACACATACAATTATCTGTAAGGTACAATTATCTGTAACCACCCATATGGTCCCTTTGTAGTCGCTTTGGACAAAAGCGTCTGCTAAATGTGAATTTCAAACAAAGATTCAACCACAAAGACCAGGGAGGTCTTCCAATGCCTCACAAAGAAGGGCACCTATTGGTAGATGGCAACAACAACAAAAATATACAGGAATCATTCCTAACTCAGTTGCCGGAAAGGAAGGAAACCGCTCAGGGATTTCACCATGAGGCCAATGGTGACTAAAACAGTTAGAGTTTAATGGCTGTGATAAGAGAAAATGGAGGATGGATCAACATTGTAGTTATCCCACAATACTAACCTAATTGACAGAGTGAAAAGAAGGACGGCAGCAGAACACATATTCCAAAACATGCATCCTGTTTGCAATAAGTAAAACTGCAAAAATGTGGCAAAGAAATTAACTTCATGTCCTGAATAAAAAGCATTATATTTGGGCATATCCAACACAACACATCAATGAGTACCACTCTTCCTATTTTCAAGCATGGTGATGGCTGTGTCATGTTATGGGTTTGCTTGTCATTGGCAAAGACTAGGGAGTTTTTGGGAATAAAAATAAACATAGAGCTAAGCACAGGCAAAATCCTAGAGGAAAAACTGGTTCAGTCTGCTTTCCAACAGACAGTGGAAGACAAATTCACTTTTCAGCAGGAAAATAACCTAAAACACAAGGTCAAATCTACACTGGAGTTGCTCACCAAGAAGACAGTGAAATGTTCCTGAGTGTCGAGTTACAGTTTTGACTTAAAACGGCTTGAAAATATATAGCAAGACTTGAAAGGGATTGTCTAGCAATAATCAACAACCAATTTAACAGAGCGTGAAGAATTTTGAAAATAATAAAATGGCCAATGTTGCACAATCCAGGTGTTCAACGCTCTTAAGAGACTTACCCAGAAAGACTCACAGTTGTAATTGCTGCCAAAGGTGCTTCTACAAAGTATTGACTCAGGGGTGTGAATACTTATGTAAATGAGATTTCTGTATTTAAATACATTTGCAAAAATGTCTTCACTTTCTCATTATGCGGTATTGTGTTCAGGTGGGTGAGAAAAAAAATATATAATTATTATTCCATTTTGAATTAAGATTGTAACACAAAATGTGGAACAAGTCAAGGGGTATGAATACTTTCTGAAGGCACTCAGTGCTGAACTCTGGAATACCTGCCTGAGCCAGCTCGACATTGAAGGCCCTCAGGGCCAGTGAGGAGCGCCGGGCATCCTCAGGGAGAAGCAGGGAGGACACAAAACCGTCATAGTCCCGAGACCTGGGGAAACAAGGCAGTGGACACAGGCAAATTATTTGAAACAAGTGTAATGCTATTGGTGGACTAACTTCTTCACAATGAAAACATTAGATGCAGTAACACATGTAACAAAAACAAATAACTAGCCAGGGTTCGGGTCAATTCAGTATATGCACTGACATTCCAATTCTCTTCAATGCATTTCAACGAGGAACAATTGGAATTTAAATGCATTTGGTTTACTTTCTAAATTAACAGGAATTGAACCCAACCATGCAACTAGCTATACAATGTAGCCAGTCAGAGGGGCCCGTGCAATTTGTGCTTAGAATGATGCTTGCTAGTCAAACCATTTAGCCATATTTAGCTAGCTAGCAAACTGGCTTACTTACCTCACAATATCGATACAGTATTTTTCGTTATGCCGAGATTCTGCAGTAGAGTTTGTTGAAGCTCGTATACATTTTACTTCGGTAGGTCGTTGAATACAAATAGCGTGTGGCACTCTTTGGAGTGAGTGAAACACCGAACATTTTGTGGTTAATAGTCCATGCTTTGCACTAATGCCAGATGCCATGTTCACAACATACCCTTCAACTTTCACCCTTACTTTGTGTCACAACAAAAGTATTCCTCCCTTGTTCATGTGTTCCGCTTTATGTTGTACTTTTAAATACAGAACACTCGTTTTAGGTAAAGTATTTATCTCAAGGAAGACAATTAGTTATAATTTAGCGAACAATATGTAGCAGCTACAACTGTGCATTTCAGAGTTTCATTTATAGTAGACCTTTGCAGCAGGCAAAGTAAACAGAACTTGACGTGCTCTTGTTTTGGACAACGTCATATATAAGGGTCATATGACTTCCCTCGCTATGATTATGGGAGCTTAAAAGTAGAGTGAGCCAGTTACACACTGTCCATGTGGATGCTGTTATATGGCAACAGTTTCAATTAATTGTCACTTTGCATTGGTCCTGATATGGCATGGTATTTGGCTTTCGGAGTGCAACAATATTGGGTAAGGGCCGTCGTGTCAAGTTCGGAAGTTCACAATCAGACTCAGAAGTTAACATGCGCCAGCCTGCTCGCTTGCTAGATTGCTTGGTCTGCTGTCTCAAGGAGGCAGACCGGAATCTTGTTAGGACAGCCTGTGAGGACACCGCACCTATCTGACGTGGTAGTCCCGTGTCGTTCAGTTGGCAGAGCATGGAGCTTGCAATGTCATGGTTGTAGGTTCTATTTCCAATGGTGACCAGTATGAAAATGTATTGAGTAAAATGCATCAGGGTAAATTATTCCCTGCCTATGTTCTGCCAGGTTTTGGGAATTAATAAACGAATTCATTCATATTTTGATCAGTTAAAGCCAGGCACTTGCTTGATTTATGTTTATCTCGTGCAGTGGCAGCAGCAAAGAGCAAAGTCATTCTTGTCTCTGACAACAGTATGTTTTCCCTGTGTGACTTTACTAGGCTGTGTGAATAGGCTATTTAATTAACGCAAACATGTTCAGTCAAGTGACGAAGTCTTTCGTACACTTAGCGTCACTGCAAACTGAGGACCTATCTGAAATAAACATATACAGTTGGAAGTTTACATACACTTAGGTTGGAGTCATTAACTTGTTTTTCAACCACTCCACAAATGTCTTGTTAACACACTAGTTTTGGCAAGTCTGCTAGGCAGCCGTCATACCGTTCCTGATGCGTTCTGTCTCCTAAAGGTGAACTTACTTTGGTACAAAAAGTGCAAATCAATCACAGAACAGCAAAGGACCTTGTGAAGATGCTGGAGGAAACGGGTACAAAAGTATCTATATCCACAGTAAAACGAGTCATATATCGACTAACCTGAAAGGATACTCAGCAAGGAAGAAGCCATAAAAACACCTCCATGAAAAAGCCAGACTACGGTTTGCAACTCTACATGGGGACAAAGATTGTACATTTTGGAGAAATGTCCTCTTGTCTGATGAAACAAAAATAGAACTGTTTGGCCATAATGACCATCATTATGTTTGGAGGAAAAAGGGGGAGGCTTGCAAGCCAAAGAACCACATCCCAACCGTGAAGCACAGGGGTGGCAGCATCATGGTGTGGGGGTGCTTTGCTGCAGGATGAACTGGTGCACTTCACAAAATAGATGGCATCATGACGTAGGAAAAGTATGTGGATATATTGAAGCAACATCTCAAGACATCAGTCAGGAAGTTAAAGCTTTGTCTCAAATGGACCTTCCAAATGAACAATGACCCCAAGCATACTTCCAAAATTGTGGCAAAATGGCTTAAGGACAACAAATTCAATTTATTGGAGTGGCCATCACAAAGCCCTGACCTCAATCCTATAGAAAATGTGTGGGCAGAACTGTAAAAGTGTGTTCGAGCAAGGAGGCCAACCAACCTGACTCAGTTACACCAGCTCTGTCAGGAGGAATGGGCCAAAATTCACTGACTTTATTGTGGGAAGCTTGTGGAAGGCTACTCAAAATTATTGACCCAAGTTAAACAATTTAAAGGCAATGCTACCAAATACTAATTGAGTGTATGTAAACTTCTGACCCACTGGGAATGTGGTGAAAGAAATAAAAGCTGAAAACATTCTCCCTGCTATTATTCTGACACTTCACATTCTTAAAATAAAGTGATCCTAACTGACCTAAGACAGGGAATTTTTACTTGGATTAAATGTTAGGAATTGTGAAAACTGAGTTTAAATGTATTTGGCTAAGGTGTATGTAAACTTCTGACTTCAACTGTACATTGTACTTGTCATTGCTAATGTGAAATATGAGCATTTTTTTTATGCTTGAAATAACTCATCCCATATTCTTTACAAACGTTATATAATCTAAAGTACACATGTAATTTCATTGAGGCAGAGATGTTTCTTCTCAGCATTTATGCACAACTCATCTTGAAGGTTCCGGCAGTTGCATTTCATCAACACTAGAGGACAGTGTTGTATAGTCCTGTGCTTGTATCTCAAATTATGTAAATCAAATCCTCGTAATCGATTCTCAACTCAAGTTTGTCTGGTTTTACAGACCCTGTCTTTACTTTGTTACTACAACCTCACCAGCGTTTCTCTCATCTTATCAAGTAGCATAAGCTGCCATATGTTGTCTAATGGTATAGAAGACCCATTCTCATTGAAAAGCAAGTCCAGGACGCAGGTGATGTGGTCTATGTGCCCTATTTATATGCTTTCCGTTTTAGGTACATTTTTACGTCTTTCAGTTTTGTACACCAAGCTTCAAATGGCTAAAAATACAAGATTTTTGGTTATGGAAAATATATTTCACAGCGGTTTAAATGGTACAATGATACTATACTTGCTTGTTTTATTACTGAAACTGAAATAAGGTGCGATTTCTGCGTAGTGCATCTTTATCAACACTTATCATGAGCGTTGAGACGTACCAAGGATGGTTGGAAGTGGCCCGAGGCTTTTTCTTATTTTTTTTTCTTCACATAACTAACAATCTATGGACACGTTTACCCACTGATAATAAGTCAATTGTTTGTGAGATTAAAGTGTTTTGGACATAACTCAAATGTGTGACGGGTGCTTTTACTTTACAGTTTTGTTGCAGATCTTGATTTCTTTGAATGCAGTTTGTCTATTTTGCTTAACGTTTAATGCAATATGAATTCAAGATAAGTGTATCATGAGTAAATAAAGTTGAAACAACCAGGTATTTGCTCTTCAGTCCCTCATTGGATGATGACCTATCTCCGTACTCCTACGGCCATAACCATGGACCCTCACACTCCCACCGTCATGTCCGAGACCGCCAGCCAGTTGTCCATGGCAACGTCGCCCACCAGCAACCACACTGGGGTGCCCGAGGCTGAGTCCAAAGTCTTCATCTCTGACGTCCCTGGCACAACCCGATGGGTCACAGGTCAGTGGAGGAAATATACATTTTGAAAATACCCCTACAATTACCCCATTTGAATTCTTCATGGCAAAATGTACTATTTTTTTTGTTTGTTTCCATATCTATTCAACAGTTTTAAACACCATACCATTACAATTTTAGGCTTTTGTCATGAAAAGATTTCCTCCCTGCCACAGGTCACATTGCAGTGGTCCACGACCCACTGAGGACGGTGTCTGTGCTGGAGCCCAGGGGGTGCGGGGTGAACCAGCGGGAGGCGGTGGAGGAAACGGCTAACGCCGCCAGGTGTCTCTATGCCCAGAATGGAGGGTTCTTTGGTACTAGGACTGGGAAGTGTTTGGGGAATGTAGTCAGTGACGGGGTGCAAGTGAGGGACAGCTGAGGGGAGCAGAATGCCCAGTTTGGCATCAGGAGGGACGGTACACTGTTTTTTGGGTAAGAGCTGCCGGTCTTGTAAAATTTCCTTCTCAATCTCTCTCTACTCAATTTGAGCTCCATTTGTGGTTGTAATATCTAACATAAATTTGCACTTCATGACTTTTTCTAGACAAATGGTGTCAAGGCTTGTAGTTGAGGTTGTGGAACACGGATCCTGTAATCATAAAATATGAAGTTCTTATGTTTATGACCCTATCGCATAATATGACGTCTACTTTGGAACATAACCAATTAGATTAGAACGGGACTCCCTGCTCCCTGGAGAAGTGTTGTGTTGACCTGTCAGTCATTCTGTGTAGACTAATGGCTCTAACATGGAATGTTCTTGTTACCCAGATAAGGGTGTTTACGTTCAGGCACGTTTGATGGGAAAAATAAGAGCAGTGAAAAAAGCAGTGGTCCCTGAACCAATAAAACCAGCCACCTGGAACAGACGGCTGCTTGGTTGTTGTGGCGTGGCTGATGTAATACTGTATGGGCAGACTCACCAAAGCATTCAATGTGTCCAATGTGCCCCCACATCTCACCCCCCATAGATTTTTCATAGACCAGAGCCTGAGGGCTGTCAACACTAAGATATTTAACTGTCACAAACTGTAGTATAAACATTTCTTGTGGAAGCCAACAAAGCTAGCCAGGCGAAAAAATAAATAAAAAGAATTTAACCTTTATTTAACTAGGCAAGTCAGCTAAGAACAAATTCTTACTTTCAATAACGGCCTAGGAACAGTGGGTTAACTGCCTGTTCAGGGGCTGAACAATAGATTTGTACCTTGTCAGCTCGGGGATTTGAACTTGCAACCTTTCAGTTACTCGTCCAACGCTCTAACCACTAGACTACCCTGCCTGTTCCACATAGACAGACGGACCGCAGAGGGTAAAAATGTAAAAGAGATGGGGGGGGGGGGGAGTGGAAAGAGGATTGTGGGAGACAAAGGGAATACAGTGGGAGGAAGAGAAAATGCGTGGTCAAAGTGAAACAATGCAGGTTTGATAGGAGACAGAAGTGGGGTCATTTAGGCATATGAAAGGAGATAGGGCTAAGTAATAAGGCTCTGATCAATTCTATTGATCTGGCTTTCTCTGCACCGGTGCAATGAACAAATGACCTCATTGACCTAGAGATTCATGAGTTTGTTAAAGAAATGGCTTTGAAAAGACCACAAGGGGACATGTCTGTTCATGTCCATGGCCTCTCCACTCAATATCAGGCCATATAAAGTCAAAAAATTGTATCTAGTCAGCACAGTCTCTCAGTGCATATCAGACCAACCACTGACCTTCTCCAATGAATTTACCTTATTTTTCACACAATCGACATTGCTTCAGAAATCCTTATGGATTTGTTTTGCATTAAATGCATGCACCTTTCTCCTATATGGCCTTATGGTACTGTACTACTAGTGGTGTTGTACCAACTGTTCATTCCTCTCTAGCATGATTCTTTGGGAGATGGCACATTTTCTGAAAGGTCAGGGGGTCATCAACGCCATCAACCTGGATGGGGGTGGTTCCTCCACTTACGTGGCAAATGGCTCATTGACCAGCTACCCCTCAGACCACTGGTAAGCCAAACAGAGAGCTTAGGTCACATGTTCATTGCAATAACATTACAAGGTTTATGTAGCTGCTTTTTGTGACTTTTATTTTAGTCAAATGTTGCTGTTTGACACACTGCAATTTCTATTCATGATATTCATTCTCTCACCTGCTTTCTTTGTCTCCATGTTCCCCATCTCGTCTATCGGTTCCCTCCTTCAGTGTCTCAGACCCCATGTGGTGCTGCCCTCGGCGGGTCTCCACCACCCTGTGTGTCTGCCAGGCTGAGGACTGCAGCGGTCACGGGATGTACATCGATGGGCACTGCCAATGCCAGGAGGGCTGGAGTGGGACTGGCTGTGACAACCTGGTGTGCGAACCGTCCGCCTGCGGTGCCCACGGTGTCTGTACACAGGGTGAGTGATGACTGGTGAGGAGTGGGTACAGTTGTTCTCTCTTGTGTTCTGAACAAGCTCTGAGGTCACAATGAAATGCCTCTTGCCTCTTTCTTTATCTATTCTTTCTCCTCTTTCTTATCTCATCTCTCTCCTGGTGCAGATGGCTGTGCGTGTGATGCTGGATGGAGAGGGGAGAACTGCGGCCAAGGTAATCAGCCGCTCTCTCTCTCTTTCTGGCTTGGTTTGTTTACACAACAAGTCAGTAATTTCCCCTGGTGTGAAACATGTTGCTTGTCCCCAGGACCCTATGATTTGTGAAGAATGTGCTCTGTCGAGCTTTGGCAATTACGGTTGGAAGTTATAACGTCCACATTCCAGGGCAGTGCTTTAACACCTCTTAGACCTCACATTTTCTTTCACTCACTGCACCTTCTCCCAACCCCATGGTCCTATAATACACTCTTTACCTTCCTGACCAAACCTGTATCCTACCTAAAACTTTATACAGTGAGGTCATGTCCTCATATCCTGTAATACTCCCTCCAAAATCTACAGTATCTGACCGTCCACCGATAACAGCTTACTTGTGTCTTAACTTATTTTATCTCTCTCTAAGTGTGTGATTTGGGTTTCTATGGTGACGGCTGCACTAACGGGGGCTCGTGTGAACCTGTTTACGGTGGCTGCAGCTGGCCCCATTGGTTTCCATGGTGAATTCTGTGAACAAGGTGTGTTTATACATGGGTGTGTGTACTGCTAGTAGTGTGGCAGGATAAGTGTGTAACTCTGCTTGATTGGTGTACACCTAACAACCTTTTATGATCCTCCAAAGCAAATTCGTAATCCCCTCTCAATCTCTAATTTCTCTTTCCCATTCCCCGACATTCCCTCACCTGTTTCGATAATGGCACCTTGGCGCACTTCCAATGTTATGCCTTATTCCCAGTCTCACAAGAATAACGGTGATCAACAAAAGCTTTCCCAGTGGTCCGGCTAGAACATTCCCTCTCTGTACGAGTTTTGCCAATAGTCTCGCTTCAAATCTCTGAATGAACAGCTGGAATGCATTAGCCCTAATAGGCTAAGCCTACGTTACATCACTTCCTTGGTCCTCTGATGACCAAATCCTGGACTGAATACCTTTTGCTTTGGAGATTAAATGACGCTTTTGTTGAAGTCGTATTGTCTGTCAGAGCCTTTTCACTCTTCATGTACATCATTGCTGTAGTTCCCATGTATTATGGACTAGTTATACGTATATGTGACAATTACATATGGTGAACAGTATCTTCAAATCCCTTAGAAGGTCTAGGAAACCAAAACATTGGTACTAACCCCTGATGTTGCAAGCTAGAGCAGTGGTTTACAGGAAGGACGTTTCTTAACTTTAAAGCTTTATTGTATTTTCCAGTGACATCTCATTCTGTTTCCTTGGTGTCTCTTACACATTACTTCCTGTGTTCCCCTCCCCACACAGTGGTATGAGGCCACCCGTAACACCCGCGCCTGCTCTGAGCACTATTAGTTGCAGTAACTAAACAGATCACAACATACTGCATAAAGAGGTTACAAGCCTCTTCATGATGTCTGCACCTCAATCTCTAAAGAGTACTAATAGTTTCATAGTTGTCATCCTGTAAAGTGTCTTGCACAGTATGTGGACCACTTCATTCAAAGCCTCCTAGCATAGGTTTTCTGTTTTATTGGTTCCACATCATTACATGGTACAGACATTCAGGATATGTTTCAGTTGGCTGTATGTAGTCTCGGGCTGCCCCCAACAACAACAAAAATATTGTTTGACCGACGTTGTCTGTACCTTCGACCAATCGATTGGTTCGATATTTTTAAACGTGTATTTTTCCATATAGACACATCCTATGTATTTTGATAAAATCAACTGTATGCATTGAGCTTGTCTGACACTTTAAGCTCACTGTTTGATTAAATAAGACGCAAATGACTCTAGAGGGAGCCAGAGATCTAGATAACCAGAAGAAAAACCTTAACCTGCCCAACCATCCCTCTCCTGATGGCTTTTTCAGATTTTGCCATTGTTCTCCTGAAGGTGCCGGTAATAGGCTGCACGAGGAGTCGGCAACCTTTTTTTCATGTGGAATGCCAATTTATCTTACCATATCTACCGATCTGTTTGCCAGTTATGGTTTTCATATGCACTTTTATAATAACGTTTTATTTCAATCATTGTCAGGTGGTTAATCAAAATTATATCTAAATTAAAATGATACAAACCTTAAAAGTATCTTCTATTTCCATTGGTCAACTATGTAAAAAATAGCCTACATAAAGCCAACAAATAAAAACATTGCAGCCTGCCGGTAGAAAATATCCTACAAAATGATACTGGCTATGCATGGCCTTTCTGCAATGAACTTGAAACATTGTATTAATTTTGGTCTGGTCTGAAGCTTGCTCTAGCAAACTTGCAACATTGTATAAAATATTCTGGGCCCTCTGTTTCAGGCTCCTGTGAGCTCTGGACAGACACAGCTGTAGGCTATTTGCGCAAGTGATAGGAAGCAGTACTTGACTTGGGCAGGAGCTCACTGGAGCTGAGTACCGACACCTCAAATTTCCTACTGCTTGAGCTCCAGCACCCAGAATGAGACCAGGACCTATTTCAGTCCAAGTCAACCACTGATGAGAAGTAATCGTGTAGGCCTATTCAATGACGTTTCCACTGGATCAGAGAATGACATTTTTCCATTCACACTGAGTTGTATTCAGAAGGGAGAGAGCTGGAAAGATTTTTCAAATATATTGAGGGACTACAGTCATTCTCAATGCATGTAAAAAATACTTTGTTTGCTTGCTGTTCGAGGTGAAAACATTACTTTGAGAAGCTCCACAGCTCCACAGCTTAACCACCACAGTGGTGGTTAAGCCAATCAGAAATACTATCAGATCCCCAAATGGGCACATTTATATGCCTAAAGTTGTCCGCAGGCCAGGTAGCCTATAGGTCTACTTCTAAGCATAATCAGGTGCACGTCCTTACTCAACATTGACAGGAGCGCTCCAAACAAAAGACAGTGACTAAATTGACAGAACTCGTAAATGGGTTGAAATAAACCAAAACTTGTTCCTCACAAGTGTTGCATAGGTTGTGCGCTCTGCAAACAATGTGTCCACTCTGACAATGAGAACGCTAAAAGGAATAATATGTTGAATGCATCAACAGAAATGACCGTAGCCGAACAAACATTGTAGATTGGCAATTAATGGCAAATGTACAAATGGTGATCTATGTAATGAGAAATTGATATACACTAACAATCAAACACAAATGATTCACACAATGAAGTTATGAAACAATGAATGTGCACAAATTGGTGGAAGAGTGCATTCTGTAGAGAGAAGCGCATCTGGGTGCTTCGTGGTCAAGCCGAAGTCTGCATTGGCCATGCAGTGTTTACGGAGATACGGCCTCTGCAGAAGTCAGGGCATTCATACTACTTCCACTTCGCGGTGAGTTTGTGTTTAGACAGGATGTAACGCTCCCATCAACCGTCAACCAATCATGTCAATGTGGAGCTATACAGAGCCCTCCACATTGTTACATTTGTCAGGTACGTGGCCTCTGCGTGCCCTCCGGAGGCACCGTAAATTGCCTCACACCCTCCATACGGAGTCTCCGACCACATTTTCGGATCAAACATAAATTGACTTAGTCTAAGCCACCTTTTAGTCTAGTCTTAGTCGACCAACAGCCTGTCGACTAATTGGGTCAGCCCTAATGTAGTCGTCCTGTGTGTCTAGTGTTGTGTTTTTTTGTTGTAGTACAAATCAGGAAGGTTTATCTCTGAGATGATCTCAACTGTCCCAGCACACCCAGACCCATTTCCCTTCCACGTATTACCTCATTTCATCTCTTCCCCTCTCTTGTTCCTGTCTGTCATTTTACCTCCCTCCTTGTTCGTTACTTGTTGGCCTTGCTTTCTCAATTCAAAGGGCTTTATTGGCATGGGAAACATGTTAACATTGCCAAAGAAAGTGAAATAGATCATCAAAAATAAACACTGAACATTACACTCTCAAAAGTTCCAAAGGAATAGACATTTCAAATGTCATATGGCCACATACAGTTGAAACGATGTGCACATTTGGTGAAGTACAAAAGGGATAATTAAATATGGGTTGTATTTACAATGGTGTTTGTTCTTCACTGGTTGCCCTTTTCTTGTGGAAACGGATCACCAATCTTGCTGCTGTGATGACACACTGGTATTTCACCCAATAGATTTGAGAGTTTATCAAAATTGGATTTGTTTTCACATTTTTGGTTTGTCTGTGTAATCTGAGGGAAATATGTGTCTATGGCCATACATTTGGCAGGAGGTTAGGAAGTGCAGCTCAGTTTCCACTTCATTTTGTGGGAAGTGTGCACATAGCCTGTCTTCTCTTGAGAGCCAGGTTAGCCTGGAAGACTGGAATCAGTGCAGACTGGAATCTCACTCCTCAGCACACCACAATGCTTATCTCAGTGCATCACACAGAGATAGTGGATCACACTATCTCTGCTATTTACTCTAGTTCTATGTTGGTGGTGTTTTTATATGTGGGGTTGGAACATATCAACGCAACACTACACTGACTCATTCCCTCTTGACTTTCTCGTGTGTTATAACTCACCCCCTCCCGCAGTCCTTCATCCCATGTCCTCTAAGGTTGATCGCCCCTTTCTGTCTCAATGTAGCCCAGCACAGTGCTCCTTATCAGGATGATGAGCTGACTGGCCCTCACCATCTACTGACTGCCTGGCTGCCACTCACAGCACACGTGCAGGAGTTTAAAATATTTAGACCCCTGTGAAAGAGGTGGGGGGCTTAGTCTGGTCATGTTGGGATGTATGTCACAAACTAGAGTAACCCTAAAAAATCCCCAGTCCTCTACATATGTATATGTCAAGTTTAATTTCTTAATAGCTTGTTTACACTAGTATGTAAATGTACAGTGCCTTCAGAAAGTATTCATACCCCTTAACTTATTCCATATTTTGTTGTTATAGCCTGACTTCAAACAGGATTGAATATATTTTTTGGGGTGACCCATCTACACCCAATCCCCCATAATGGCAAAGTGAAAACTTGTTTTTAGACATTTTTGCAAAAAATGTTTTTGTTAAATAAGTACTCACACCTGTGAGTCAATACTTTGTAGAAGCATCTTAGTCTCTAAGCTTTCCACACCTGGATTGTACAACATTTGCCATTTTAATTTCAAAAGTGTAAATCAGCCACATTCACGGTCTTCTTCATAAGCAACTCCTGTGTAGAATTGGCATTGTGTTTTAGGTTATTGTCCTGTTGAAAGGAGAATTCATCTTCCAAGTGGCGCTGCAGTCTAAGACACTGTGTCTCAGTGCAAGAGGTGTCACTACAGTCCCTGGTTCAAATCAAGGGTGTATCACATCTGGCTGTGATTGGGAGTCCCATAGGGTGGCGTGTAATTGGTCCACTGGTTTGGCCAGAGCAGGCTGTAATTGAAAATAAGAATTTTTTTCTTAACTGACTTGCCTAGTTTAATTGAAAAAATATATCTCACTCTACCGGTCAAAAGTTTTAGAACTTCTACTCATTCAAGGGCTTTCCATTATTTGTACTATTTTCTACATTGTAGAATAATAGTGAAGACATCAAAACTATGAAAAAACACATACGGAATCATGTAGTAACCAAAAGTGCCACACAAATCAAAATATATTTGAGATGCTTCAAATAGCCACCCTTTGCCTTGACATCTTTGTACACTCTTGGCATTCTCTCAACCAGCTTCATCTGGAATGCTTTTCCAATCGTCTTGAAGGAGTTCCCACATATGCTGAGCACTTGTTGGCTGCTTTTCCTTCACTCTGTTGTCCAACTCATCAATCTCAACTTGGTTGAGGTCGGGGGATTTTGGAGGCCAGGTCATCTGATGCAGCTCTCCTTCTTGGTAAAATTGCCCTTACAATGCCAGGAGGTGTGTCATTGTCCTGTTGAAAAACAAATGATAGTCCCATTAAGGCCAAACCAGATGGGATGGAGTATCGCTTTGGTAGCCTTGCTGGTTAAGTGTGTCTTGAAGTCGAAATAAATCAGTGTCACCAGCAAAGCACCATCACACCATAACACCTCCTCCCATGCTTTACTGTGGTAAAATACACATGCGGAGATCGTCCGTTCACCCACACCGCGTTTCACAAAGACACAGCGGTTGGAACCAAAAATCTCCCATTTGGACTCCAGACCAAAGGACAGATTTTCACCAGTAATGTCCATTGCTCGTGTTTATTGGCCCAAGCAAGTCTCTTCTTCTTATTTGTGTCCTTTAGTAGTGGTTTATTTGCAGCAATTTGACCATGAAGCCCTGATTCACAGTCTCCTTTGAACACTTGATGTTGAGATGTCTGTTACTTGAACTCTGTGAAGCATTTATTTGGGCTGCAATTTCTGAGGCTGGTAAGTCTAATGAATGTAACCTCTGCGGCAGAGGTAACTCTGGGTCTTCCATTCCTTTGGCGGTCCTCATGGCGCTTGACGGTTTTTGCGACTTCACTTGAAATTTTACGCACTGACTGACCTTCATGTCTTAAAGTAATGATGGGACTGTCATTTCTCTTTGCTTATTTGAGCTGGACTTGGTATTTTACCAAATAGGGCTATCTTCTATATACCCCCCTTGTCACAACACAACTGATTGGCTCAAATGCATTGAGAAGGAAAGAAATTCCACAAATGACATTTTAACAAGGCAGCTGTTAATTGAAATGCATTCCAGGTGACCACCTCATGAAGCTGGTTGAGAGAAAGCTTTTCGCACTCTTGGCAGTCAAGGCAAAGGCTGGCTATTTTGAAGAATCTCAAATATAAAATATATTTTGAATTAACACTTATTTTTGGTTACTACATGATTTCGTATGTGTTACTTCATACTTTTGATGTCTTCACTTTTCTACAATGTAGAAAATAATAAAAAGATAAAGAAAAACCCTTGAATGAGTAGGAGATCTAAAACTTTTGACTGATATTTGAGAAAGAAAATTGTCTGGTGGAAAGCAGGGTTTTGCCTGTGCTAAGCTCCATTCTGTTTATTTTTATTTTTATCATGGACAAGTCCCCCAGTCCTTAACTATTACAAGCATACCATTAAATTCATGCAGCCACATGTATGCTTAAATGGAGTGGGGCTCAATGTGTTGTATTGGATTTGCCCCAAACAACTATATTCAATACAAAAGTTAATTGCTTTTCCACATATTCTGCAGTATTTCTTCAGTGCCATGTTGCAAACAGGATGCATGTTTTGGAATATTTTTATTCTGTACAGGCTTCATTCTTCTCACTCTGTCATTTAGGTTAGTATAGTGGAGTAACTATAATGTTGTTGATCCATCCTCAGTTTTCTCCTATCACAGCCATTCAACTCAACTGTGTTTTAAAGTCACCATTCGCCTCATGGTGAAATTCCTTAGCGGTTTCCTTCCTCTCCGGTAACTTAGGAAGGCACCTGTATATTTGTAGACTGGGTGTTTTGATACGCAATCCAAAGTATAATTAATAGCTTCACCATGCTCAATGGGATATTCAATATGTACCTACCAATAGGTGCCCTTTGCGAGGCATTAGAAAACCTCTCCGGTCTTTGTGGGTGAATCTGTTTGAAATTCACTGCTCAACTGAGGGACCAATTATCTGTATGTGTTGAGGTAGTCATTCAAAAATCATGTTAAACACTTATTGCACAGTGAGTCCATGCAACGTATGTGACTTGTTAAGCAAATCTTTACTACTGACCTTTAGGTTTGCCATAACAAAGGGGTCAAATAATTATTGACTCAAGACATTTCAGGTTTTCATTTTAAATTTGTAACAATTTCAAGAAGCGTCATTTCACTTTGAAATGGTGTGTGTAGGCCAGTGACCATCTAATTGTCATCCATTTTAAATTCAGGCTGTAACACAGCACTGTGTAAAATGTTAAGTGGCTTGTATTTGCCTGAGGCCATGTCGAGGAATAACAAATTGTCGCATTTGTACTTTGATGGCTGTTTTTTCTTTTACATCCTCTTTGCATTTTAGTCATTTTCTCTGTCCTCCATTTAAGCTGAGAGTCACAGCTAGTGCATTCAAACAAGGAAGCTGAAGTGACCATCTATAGTTGGTATGATAATGTGAGCATCATAGTGGTGTGTGAGGATGAGACTTTAGACATGGAGAGTGGTTTCTGTAATTGCTGTTTATACTGTTTCCACAGCTGGCCATTGTCTTGCTAATCAGATGTTTGCAACATGGAGAGAGGAGGAGACACACAAATCCAAGCTTTATCTCTGAGTAAGTGCCAAAGGTCAAATCAGCTGAACCCCCTCCCTGCTGTTAACCACCTACAAATCAATCTAACTGCCCTCCTCGCATGCACAGCCACGCTCCCTCCTTTGAATCCCTCTGTCGCTCTCCTATTGTAAATCAATGCAGATGACCATTGTGCAAAACACAACCATGCTATTTTTCACAGCTTGGCTCTGACAGAAATTCATAGTCATTTAATCAATCATATGTTATGCCTCGATGGTGTGACTAACAGCGTGTCCACTGCTATGTTTGATGTTCTAATATTTGAATGGACAAACAGTGCAGGGGCCATATGCATTTAACCCCTTACATTTCATACGCTAGGGAGGGATTGATTTGAGTTGCTATGGTTTCTGCCAAATGCTCTGTGGAGGGGTTTTCTCCACAATTGGAGTGGGAGGTTCAAGTTTGTTTATTCATTGCTCATCTTTCTCTGCCTTATCGCTCTTCAATTCCTCCTCCCGTTTTCACTCATCGTCCTACAAATGTTCCTTTTTGGGGAACATATCAATGAATCCTCTTCTGATAATGATAATAAAAGTGGTTTGGATTTGGATTGAATATGTACATTTTCCAAGCACTCTGCATGCAGCAAATACACCACTTCCAATGCTTAGCGCCCGCCGTTTTCCATTTCCCATCTCCCCTGTTCTCGCTTCTCATCCCTCATCTCTCCCCAGGCAGCACTTGCTCATCGTCACTGGCCTGTTGACCTTTCTGCGGTTGGCCAGCCTGGTGGGTCACCTGATCAAGATGTGTCGGGGTCCGCGGCTCACCAACCCGGCCGTGTGGACAACTCCTACGTTTCTCCGACAGAGATCAATGGTGGTGTGTGCGGTTCAGGGGTTCGAGGGAAAGGGTCGCAGCCCAACAGAGGAGTATTCGAGATGGAGGACTGACTCCCAGGATGAACTGTGGTCGTGTGCACGCTGAGGGAGGGTGATGGGGGATGGGTAGGAGTGAGCCTACCCTGTTAGGACTGTCTGGAGAAGCTCTCTCTAACATACTGTAAAGAGGGGAGAAAGGTTTAGATAGAGAATGGGTTGCAATCAATAAAGGAGAGGAAGAGATGGAGCCAGGGATAGAGAAGGGCATGAAGAGGTCAGGGAGGGAGGGAGGGAGTGCGGAGGGAGGGAGGGAGGGAGTGCGGAGGGAGGGAGAGCTGACAAGGCCCTCGGATGTTTCACACTCTATCCCTATTTGAAAGAGGGCTATTTGTATTTTCCCTCCGGCTCGTCACTCACCATCTCGTTATCCAGAGTGGATGTAAAGAAAGAGAAAACAGCCTGAAAAGAAGGGCATAAAGTAAAAGGAGGAAGAAAATAACTTATTTCACCCTTTGTACTTTTTTATACTAAATTACTTTTATTGTCCTCCACTATAGATTTTTCTAAGTGACAAAAAAGAAACAATATGCCAACATATTTGATTGTGTCTAATATCAACAGTAGACCGTTTGTTTACCAACTAGGATGTATGTGTCCCTATAAGAATAGGTATTTTAAGGGGACATAAACAGAGAAGAGGATTCTGGTCCTTTTATTGTTGGCCACCCTGATGTTTGCAATCCTGTTCCACAAACATGGGATGGATTTATCCACTGTTGCCATGAGAACAAACAAGTTAAGAACTTTGAACCCTAGCCAGGAAATCCCCAATGCTCCAACCCACTGAACCTTGTATTTATGGAGTCCACTTGATCAAATTATTCAATGTGAATGCACCGGGGTTCACTGGGATTGTTTTTAAGATTTCCAAACTATTTTTTTCTGTCTGAAGTCATGTTTCCACCAGCCCTGTGAAGCACCTATTTTTGTAACCGTTCAGATAAACTGTTGAAATCCTGTTTAAATTATGTCTGGGTGCCAAGTGTGCTTCTGGTTCAGACAAAATTGTCTTAGGCAGCAGCAGTAGGGGTTTTGAATGCAGAAATAAGCATGTACCCAAACTAGTTTGACAGTTTTTTTTTTACTTTGTCTGACAGAGTAAGTATGTTGACCGCTCCTTGACCCCAATCTCAATTCTTTAACAGAAAGCTCATTCTCATTATTTTTCAGTTGAGTCCTCTCACAGAGACAAGGAAATTCTTTATGGCCTTTATTTATTTTCCATATGAGAATTGTGTGGTGGCTTGGTGAGGTAGGGGGACGATGAGACTATTGGGGTAGTATATGGTCATAGTGGGGGGTGTAAGGGAATTGTGTGATTATGTTGGGAGAGTGGGGATGTAAAGAGGGATGATCAACTTTAATAAAACTGTGTGTATATATATATATATATATATACAGTGCCTTGCGAAAGTATTCGGCCCCCTTGAACTTTGCAACCTTTTGCCACATTTCAGGCTTCAAACATAAAGATATAAAACTGTATTTTTTTGTGAAGAATCAACAACAAGTGGGACACAATCATGAAGTGGAACGACATTTATTGGATATTTCAAACTTTTTTAACAAATCAAAAACTGAAAAATTGGGCGTGCAAAATTATTCAGCCCCTTTACTTTCAGTGCAGCAAACTCTCTCCAGAAGTTCAGTGAGGATCTCTGAATGATCCAATGTTGACCTAAATGACTAATGATGATAAATACAATCCACCTGTGTGTAATCAAGTCTCCGTATAAATGCACCTGCACTGTGATAGTCTCAGAGGTCCGTTAAAAGCGCAGAGAGCATCATGAAGAACAAGGAACACACCAGGCAGGTCCGAGATACTGTTGTGAAGAAGTTTAAAGCCGGATTTGGATACAAAAAGATTTCCCAAGCTTTAAACATCCCAAGGAGCACTGTGCAAGCGATAATATTGAAATGGAAGGAGTATCAGACCACTGCAAATCTACCAAGACCTGGCCGTCCCTCTAAACTTTCAGCTCATACAAGGAGAAGACTGATCAGAGATGCAGCCAAGAGGCCCATGATCACTCTGGATGAACTGCAGAGATCTACAGCTGAGGTGGGAGACTCTGTCCATAGGACAACAATCAGTCGTATATTGCACAAATCTGGCCTTTATGGAAGAGGGGCAAGAAGAAAGCCATTTCTTAAAGATATCCATAAAAAGTGTCGTTTAAAGTTTGCCACAAGCCACCTGGGAGACACACCAAACATGTGGAAGAAGGTGCTCTGGTCAGATGAAACCAAAATTGAACTTTTTGGCAACAATGCAAAACGTTATGTTTGGCGTAAAAGCAACACAGCTCATCACCCTGAACACACCATACCCACAGTCAAACATGGTGGTGGCAGCATCATGGTTTGGGCCTGCTTTTCTTCAGCAGGGACAGGGAAGATGGTTAAAATTCTTCCCTGTTAAAATTGATGGGAACATGGATGGAGCCAAATACAGGACCATTCTGGCAAAAGGTCGCAAAGTTCAAGGGGGCCGAATACTTTCACAAGGCACTGTACATATATATGTCACATGCACGGTTTCAATTCACCATGTTAAATATCAGAGAAAATACAAATTAGTCTGTTCTGTAATTTTTTTATGTGTGTGTGTATATATATATATACACACACACACACACACACACACACACATCAGGTTAGGATTCACTGAGACATTCCAGGGGTGGTTATATTACAAGGCTGTGGGAGAACACTTTATGGGAAATGTGTTTGATGGTGTTGTTACATGTGTATTTAACATGCAGGTTACCAGATTGTGGTCTATATGGAGGCTGTTTGGGAGTTGGGTTGTCCCACTGAGACGGCTAATGACTTGTGCTCAAAAACATTGAAAGGACTTTATACAGTGATAATGACTCACTGTGTGCTAGCGATGCTGTTGTGTTTGTATAGTTACCTATCTTGACTCGCACTTCCTTGAACTGGTGAAGAGAATGGAAGAATTTCATTTGCGCTCTCACCATTAAACTTCAGGCAAGTCAAAATGCAAATCAAGGTGGTTGCTTGAGTAGAAGTTTGTTTCAATACATTTGCCTGTTGGAGAGTTGCGAGACTGGTTTTGTTTGGTAAATTGTAGACGTTTTATGCTGCTTCTGAGCTAGATGGCCAACAAGAGGTACCCGGCCTCACTACCCTGGAACATATAGGTGGCAGGTAGCCTAATGGTTGGAGCATTGGGCCAGTAACCGAAAGTTCCCTAGTTCAAATCTACGAGCCAAGGTGAAAAATCAGTCTGTGCCCTTGAGAAAGGCACTTAACCGTAATTGCTCCAGAGTCACCCTGGCTGTCCAGGGTCACCCTGAGGGTTTTTTGGGAAGATTAGGGATATGCATAAAACACATTTCCAATTCACACGTGTAATTACTTGGATAAATATAAGCACCCACTGAATGATCATGTCATTACATACGGCTTGTGATTAATTGGCCTTTTGCTTGAGTTGTTATTTTTGTACGCTTTTGCTGTAATAGTCTTGGCATATTATAAAAAAACATTTTCTGTTCAGTTGTAGCCCAGCGTGGGTTGTTGTCTGTGTTAACTAGCCTGAGTCCGAGCCAGGCTACGGAACACCGGTAGCGTTTGCCAGCCAAGAGTATTTACCAACTCTGAAAAGCATGCCGGACATAATTTGCAAACCGATTCTACATGTGGAATCATGCTATATTTCATCAGAGGTCCACCAGTGGGTGGTCCCTAAAACGTACCGATTCCAGCATAATGCCAAATAATTGGGGGTTGATTTAGTCTAGTTTTGAACAAATGTATATTATCTCTTTTTGTTTTACTCAGGCAAGGAAATAATTGTTTAGTTCCCATCCCATGTAGACAGGAATTGCCACTTCAATATTTATACGTTTGATAATATGTTAATATTTGTCAAGGAATGTATTTGATGCACTTGAGTCATGTATAGTGTTAATCACAAACTAAAGTCAATTAACTAAAACTGGTGTAAATGTTTCTCATGCTTGTGCCTCCTTTACAGTCATCGCTGTGAATGACAACTCGCATATCTTGTCTACTTGAAACGTATTGCCGTTAATATGCAAATGCAAGAATTGAGAACAACAAACTGCAGTTTAAGGTGGTGGCATGTCACTGCTGAGTTTGTGAAGATTGTTTTTCACCAATAAAGCCATTTGTTTCAGTATCAATGTCTTGTCTGATATAGGTTGGTGCAATTTAGGACTTAATTCATACACCTCATTCACCAGTGGTTTATTTTGGTGGACAAAGTAGCCATGTCCGTAGTCTGCTTCCACAACCGTAATTAACTCATTTGATTTATTTTTAGCGTCTTGTGAGTCCATTTCATGTTGGTGCTCAACAGTCAAGGTTATTTTCCATGGGAGTGACTGACTGGATGGCCCACCCATTCACTTGCTGACTGGCACATGTCTGCCCTGCCTTCTCTGTCCTTTTCAGCTGATGCAATTCATAAGAGTGATGTCAGTCCCTCCCTGCATCTCTTTGCTCCTTATCCTGCTTGTTCCCTGTCCACCTCTTTTCCTCTCTAAGTTGTCCTATCAAGGTTTTACTCACGCTTATCTCCATTCATGACATACCTTTCCCACATTACCTAGAGTGTTCGTGACTGTTCTTCAAAACAATAATTTAAGCATTCATTGTAAATATTGAATTTCTGTGTGCCTTAGCTTGAGCGAGTATGTTTGTCTGTTAAGGTAGACAGACTGGCAGGAAAGGTTGCCCTCCCACTTGTCTGTCTTGTATTGGTTAACAGGCAAACAAGTGAAGTTTAACTGTCACACCCTGAGTCAATGTTAATCAAACAGAACCAGACGCAAATTTGATGTTTAACCTAATCATTGATCCTATCACAGGTTATTATGGGTGTCAAACATACTGTAGGTTATGGGCGTCTGTTGTATATTTTTGTCCATTCAAAGGGACTGCAAGAAAAACAATGTTTGAACCTATAATTTCACCAGTTTTGATTTTAGTTAATTATTTTACCCATAGTTCCATATGAATCTTTCCTAGTGATGTGATTTTACTTGACATAATAGTTGTTGAGGGCTGGAAATGTCACCCTCTGCCTATCAATGGACAGAAAGTGTCAATCCAACCATAGAATGTGGCTTAATGAAGTAGCCTACCACACTTAAATGAGTCCTTAACTTTGCAGTGAATGCATGCATGTTCCTGTGTTTTCACAGCCTTCTCTTTACCCCACAGCTTGAATACACAGCTGTTTTTTCCCCAAATTCCCCAAACTCTTTCACATGACC
The DNA here is from genome assembly GCF_036934945.1 of Oncorhynchus masou masou. NCBI lineage: Eukaryota > Metazoa > Chordata > Actinopteri > Salmoniformes > Salmonidae > Oncorhynchus > Oncorhynchus masou. The sequence goes on from NC_088240.1 coordinate 65,189,944, forward strand.
TTTGACATAGGTTTCCTTTTGTTGATTTTGATTATTTATTTATTTTTCTATTTCTGAACTGTCCCTCAAGGAATAGCTGTCCCCTTGAATGTACTTTAACTGGATTACTCTGAGAAGATTCTGTGATGTTCTTTTCTGTCACATGCACAGTTTCAATTCACCATGTTAAATATCAGAGAAAATACAAATTAGTCTGCTCTGTAAAAAAATGTACGTTATTGATTTATTAAACCGCTGAAATGACAAGTCTTCAGTGAACTGTCACCTAGTAGGTATTGCCCACTTTGAAACAAACAATAACAACATTATGTAAAGATGCGGTGTCTTCAAGTGAAAGGGAACATGTATTGTCTTTGTATAAAATGACGATGGCCCATTTAAATTACACAATTTTGTTGTTGTTGTTTAAAGGACCAGATTTATTGACAGGATGATGTATCAGAGAAAGTCTACTTGATGTTCTGCAAATTGACATTACCTACACCTGATGGTAATTTAACATTTTTATCCCAAATAATATTCACTCTTAATCCTTATTTGTTTCCTGTTTCTGAATAACACAAATGTTTGACTTCCATAATGTAAACATTTTAATGTTCTTAATAGAAACACCATAGTAGGTTTTAATTTGTTTATCCAAGTAAAATTGGAACTCAAGTTATGTAGGTCAAGAACACACTCAGGTTGATTTTGAGTGATGTAACACTGTTGTGGCAAAAAGGAAACGGAGTTGAGCTGAAAGCCACATCTTCAGTGTTGCAATAGTAGCCAACTAAAACAGCACCGGTGTGGCCTTTGTTTTTGGGCTTGGAAAATTACAGAAATGGCTGGTTAGAGTTTTCTTTACATGGACTCGTATGACTGATTCACACTTTGATAACCTCACCTCTGAAAGGTGTGTGTGTGTGTGTGTGTGTGGGGGGGGGGGGGGATTTGCCTTCCAGGAAGAGTTTGTCCCGCTACACGGTGCTTACACAAACACACGACTCTGCCCTATGGTCCAGTGTAGAGAAACCAGACTGCCCTAAAGGGAGAGGGCAGGGTGGCTGTGGCATAAGACAACACATACTCAGTTTATGGCCTCCACATTTTTATGATGGCCTCATCCTACCCACCTCTCAGCCCTCTGACAAGAGACTTCCTCATTTCAACATGGTTCTTTGTTTTGTGGGTTAGGATATATTTAGAAACACTATTTCAATCTGCATACTTGCCATGTTATTTTTCTTGCCGCCTCAAACTATTTGGTATTGGTATTTCTTACATACTAGTTGTGGATGGCTTACTCAGACATGTCGTAACTTCCTATGTCTGTCTATAGGCCCACTGTGAAATGTTGTTCCATTTTCACCCCAATGGAATACTTGGCCAGCAGTCCAGGGGCAGATTGCACCAGTTGGGTGTAAAAAATAAAGTTGGTATAAAATGCTAGGTTGCACCAACCAAAAATAAGATTAGTCGTAGCTAAATCCGATGTAAACAATGTGCCTTCATGAGATTTGATGCTTCCTCATTATGGTTGGTCAGTCATGGCAGATCTATACAATGATTTATATAAGCCTGGATTGATAACACGATTGAGAGGCTTGGAAGCCACCTGTCGGCCATATTGGCCCTCCGGATTAGGAGCAGTCCTCCATAGGATGAATGGAATTCTACACTATTTCAATTAAACGTTTTGAGGGACTCGGGGACTGACAAAATTACATGCATTTAACTATTTGTTGTTTGTTACAGTGGGGACAGTAACAGTACTCTCAACAACAAAAAATAATTTAAGGAAAATGTCTTTGCTCACAATATAATTTAAAAGTATGCATTAAGGTGTCTATAATAGAAAACGAATGTAGACATGAATAAACACATTTTTATAGCTTCCAAAATATGTTTTAGAATTGAGTGCCTCGATGGCTGCGAGCAGGGTTCAATGCAGCGCCCCCTGTTAGTCATCCAGGGTTTAAACACATCATTGATTCATTCTAAACTTTGCAAGGTATGTTCGTCACATCACAAAGCATGCAAATTTGTCTCAAACACAACTGGATGGATAATTACTCTGGGAATGAATATCACTGAATAACGGGAATATTCGAGTAAAGTAGGCTAAAGCCATTGATCAAATTGTTACAGAAACTCCCAGTCATCCAACCGTTTTAAATAGCGGTAGGTGTGTGTGGTCAGCTATAATTTCGGCGTTTATTTTTTTTATTTAACCTTTTAACTAAGCACGTCAGTTAATAACACATTCTTATTTACAATGGCAGACAAACTCGGGCGACGCTGGGACAATTGTGCGCCGCACTATAGGACTCCCAATTACGGCCGGTTGTGATGCAGCCTGGATTCGAACCAGGGACTGCAGATGTGAACAGCAAAGGACGGATATGTAGTGCCTTAGACCGCTGCGCCACTCGGTAGCCCCAACTGCGCTTCTTTGATACAATTGTGGGGACTCGTCTTGATAAATCAATCAGTACTTTTTTTGTTTTCACAGAATGTCCGTTTTGGATAGCCTACACGGCTGGGGAAATGTTAGCCAAATTGAGGTGAGTGTTTTTCTAGCCTCAAAAACGATTTGCTATTGGTATTTTATTACATGTTAGTTGTGTATGGCTTACTTAGGAAATTAACAAAGACACTTCTATGTCTGTATTTTTGCCCACTGTGAAATGCAGACCCATTTTCACCCTAATGGAATACTGGGCCAGCAATCCAGCACATTTGACATCGGACGTAGAGTTACGACCCATTTACAACTAACTGGTGCAACCAGCCCCAGGAGGTCCTTTGTCCGAAGTGTCCTTAATCTGGTTTATGTATGGGGGTTGGTGTACCATTGGATCAGGCCCCTTTTCCCAATTTACACCGCTTGAGGGAAGGGGTGCTTTGTTGTACCCCTCGCCGGGTGACCGACACTCTGTATTGAGTGCATTGTCATCTTTTTGTCCCCTCTTCCTTTGTATGGATTCTTTTTGTTTGTGAAGCCAATGGCCCATTCTGTCCCGATAGAGGAGACATACATATATCAAATTTTTGTGATTACACCAAGTTTTTTGTTGTTGCAATGTTACAATAATGAAACATATAGATTTTATGTTTCCTTTTCGGGAGGGGGCCGAGCTGTTATTGCTTTGTAACATGGTCCCACACTCCTAAATGTACTTTTTTTGGGTCAATTCTAATGCATGGGTGCTGAATAGTGTTTTGGTACTTTTGATAATGTCACCTTCACATTATTAGATCATTTGACTGTCACTGGGCTACAGGGCGATGTTTTATTGAGCGAAGGAAATAATGTTACAGGATGGCTTCATTTACCCTTTATGGACAGTTATATAACAGGGTTATAACGCATATTATAACATTGCTAATTTATAGCCTGCTATCCATAAAGCTTGATAAATTAAGCCGGAAAATAGTAAAAATCATTAGGAAACATATGGGCTCTATTTTACCCATCACAGGAAATAAGGGTGCTTTATCAAATATGTTGACAAGTTTGAAGAAAGACTTTAAAAATCAATCCCAAAAACTTGTGGGCTGGGTTTAGCCCAGTCTTGTCTTTCTCTGGGGTGGTCACGTGCGTTGGTGACTGTTTGTCAGAGTCAACGGCAGTGTATGATTGGCTTACAGATTTAATACAGGGCCCTCCCATAGGCTGTTGAAAACTACGTCTCTCGGATCAGCTGTTAGTGTGCCTCAACAATAACAAAGGGAACAGTTGGGACCTCGGAAAGGCTCGGACAAAGTAACGAACTGTGTTGCTCCGAATACAAAGGTCCATGTACTTAATTTCTTCTGCGAAGGAAACTTTTTTATATATATTTTCTAAAATATACAATCTACCTCAAAGTCTTAAGGATTTAATCACTAAATATCCGTCCTTTGCTGTTCACATCTTTTCTTGCCGCAGGTGAGTTTTTTGGGGGTCTCTTTGTTGTCTGTTGTTCAAAGAACACGCAGTAATCTTTTGCAATTCAATTGTAGGCCATTGTTGACATGACATTATTTTCACAAGAACGGTTTAGCACAAACACAGCCTATTTCCACGGTTTTTATGCACCAACAATGTTTTGTGTAGCAAAAATAAGATTCTCGGCCTATTTTTGCCAAATAAGAGGCAGACGGCAGTCTACTGAAAATGTATTATCATGGCAAGGTCTATATGTCTCCCGATCTATTGAAGGAGGTGCTATTTATATGCACAAAACAGAATTGTACTTTGCTGGCAGATTAAGATTGTAAGAGCTGCGACCCGCCCAAGAGGTGTAGGGTTACGCTCTACACCCTCTGCTTGTATGCTAGTCAACAAACCATCCTGCAATCAAGACAGCCTACCACGATTGGAAGTTGTTATTGAACCTAAAATGTGCCTTATTTTGTTACTTTTGATGTAATAACTTAAAACAAAGAAATCACTGAAAATATAAATAAATGTTATTACAGAACCAATATCAGGCATTTTGATCTGGGTAGAAACCTCATGGAGAATATCCATATGACGTAATCGTTACGGTACTAACGTTCTCTGTTCCAAGGTGTCGACGACAGGCCTCCAACCAACCTTCCAAACACCATACGACAAGAAAGTGAGCTCTCACACAACCTACCGTTTCATTTCGTTACTAATAATATACTGCCATTTTAATGGGCCCAATATCACGACCGCATCTTCACCCCCCTCCTTGTATTCTATCTGAATAGAGCCAGCATTCTCGGGAAGGAAACAATGCATGCAAGCGATATTTTGTTGAGGATGAACAGGTGCAGGAGATTATAACCCAGTTGCCTATTGGACATACTGTAGATTAAGTCTCATAGAAAAGCCCTCAGTCCCTTGACCTCATTGCACAGCTGCTCATTTTTGCTGAATCTTAGAAATAAGAGGATATTGAATCAAAGAACGAAGTGTTTGCATTCGCTTGCAGCCTACACATCTTCTGACGAAGATGTCTGATGTTAAGTAATACATGACAAACTGTATAACGTGTGTTTTCCTGTAGCCTGCCTGGCAGACCAGGTTTCAGTTTGGTGTCACGTCTACCAAACAGCGATCTTGTCCTTTTTGAACATTATCACAAATAAGAAGCTACTGCAGTTCTCAGCTTTTCAGATCTTACAAAACCACATATCTCTAATTATTGGCTGCACTGCTCTGTATATGTTTTCCATAAATGTGTACATGCATACAACTCATAGTTCACAATTGCACTGACAAATGTGGCTTCACAGCAGGAATTGAATGTTGTCTGGCAGAATAATGGTTGTTGTGTATCAGTAATCCTGCTTCTGGTCAGGGGTCGTAATCTATGACCTGAAGTGAGTGTAAAGGCTGTGCTGTATCCCTGGTGTGTCTGTGTGGGGGTAGGAGTTCACTTTATCAGCAGAGGAAAATGCTGTCTGGCTTTTTACACTCTAGTCAGTGGGACTGGAGGTCTAATTGCAAAGAAAGGTCAATCCTTTACCACCAATACTGGGCTGTAAGGTCACAGAGAGTTGACCCCTAGGTGTAGATACAGCACTATAGGGTGTGTTCTATAAAGGACCACCCCTATCAGTGAACAAGCTGCTAGGTTACAGATCTATTAAGCCCACACATATTTGGCCAGTGTGTCTATGTCAGTTGGCAGCTAGGTGGTGATGATGGGTCTATTTCCATAATTGGCTTTATGAGGGATGTCTGGTAGATGATACCCACACCTGTAAACATTTACGACCACATACGGTGCATCTTTGAAGCTTGTGACAGTTATGAATGATCTGGCTACCCTTTTATATGTTTAATTATCAAGTATTAGAGATATAGAAAATCTGGTTTTGGCAGAGAGTGTTAATATTGGACTGTCCTCTCAAACTAGTAACCCAGAAATAAACACAGATGTCCTTCCAGTTCAGTCTGGCCCATGTTTTCCTCCTGCCAATTGCCCAAAAGCCAAAGGATCTTTGCATGCATCTCCCCCCTCCTTTTTCACACAGGTCTTTACAAGCTCATGTGTATATGGTTTCAAATGTGTCACTCAAGATCACAACAAATTATTCTCTCTCTTTCTCCCCCTCCCCTTTTGTCTCTCAGGTCCTTTGTAATTTTGCACACGCCGAGGTGAGCTATTACCAGACTTTGCACGGCTCCCCTCAGATGATAGACATCCGTACCTTATTGAAGCACTTTAGCACCTGCAGCTGATGACCAAAGTGCCTGTTCCCCACCCTCACCCCGGTCCTCGCACCACTCAGCCCCCCCCTGGTCCTGCCGTACCCCCCCAAGGAGTCCCAGTATGTTCCAGAGGCTCACCAGCGTCCTGTTTGGGGACGATGTGGAGGAGGTGAGTGGGGGAGGCCCTGGAGAACAGGGCTTTGGCCAGAAGGAGGAGGATGAAGAGTGGATCCTGGTGGACTATCTGGGTGAGTTTCAGAACATACACAGACACACACAGAGGAAACCTTCATAAACAGTTAAATACACACTCTAAACACAAACAACCCTCACACACCATAACCTCCTGGTATTCATGTACAAAACGTTTCAGATGGGTTCAACAGTGAGCATCATTTCCATACAGTCACGTGGTGGGAACTTCACTACCTTTTAAAAGTCAACACTGATTGTTTGCCGCTGCAGCGTTTGTTTTTCCATGTGAGCATATTATCAGATATATACATATCATAAGCATCTAAGAACTGACCTTATCAAACTGCTTGGCTATGCAATCCTTGGGTGCCTTATTGTCTCCATAAACCTCTGTTTTGTGCCAACGCAACCTAAGTTCACCTGCGTTCACAAATGCAGACACAAGGATGCTACTCTAAGCCCTGGCAAGGTTCCCAGTATCCATACGCACAAAAACACATACACGTGTGCCCAGACACACATGGTTCTACACATATACAGTATATAAATGCTGCTCAATAACACACACACACACACACACACACACACACACACACACACACACTTGTTCATTGGGGGGAAAGGAGTGCATCCACCACGTCTGTCCCTGATACATCACATCTCATATTCCACAAGTGTGTGAATATTCAAGGTGTGAGAGACTGAATCCTGCTGGGCCACTTCTGTACGGTTGAGGGGAGGGTGGTGGAAGGGATATGGGGCAGTATATGGGCAATATGTCTGTAAACGGGTCAAACAAAAGCATGAGGGGAGGAAGATAAAAATAGGCCCGGTAGAGTTACCCTTCTAGGCTCTGAGGAGTGAGACGTGTGGGCAGACAGCCCAGCAGAATCCCCCTCCAGAATTGCCACCAGTCGGTAACGCAGTCTATGACCCAAGCCACCTGGGATTAATGCATTCGTAGCGTTGTCTATCATGTCCATTATTCGTTATAGGACTTGTATTACATATGTAGCTCATGGCTTCTTACGACAACCTTTGGAAATGCATTAAGGCTGAGAATGTGTTCGTAATCCATTTTACGCATCATTCATTACAGGTGTTCCAGGTAAATGCTTAAATGCCTATAAAAGCATTCATAATGCTTTACAAACAGGTGGTTGATATATTACCCTATATATAGTCCAGCACTCTGTAGCCTTACCCAAACTGTTATGTGATCATAGAACAGTATGATATAATAATGATTCATCTGATCACAATGAATCTCTATCAGATGATACATGGTATCATAAACCCTTTATTACGTGTCTGTTTTATAGAACTGTTAGAGTGAATGCAGTAAGCAGAGGTCAGATGTTTTGTCTCTGAAAGCGTTGAATAATTCTTTCCTGCACAGACTGCAGTACCATGACCTATTTTGCAGTAGGGATTGATTCCACATGCTTAAAGTGTGTACTATTTAGTGTGTACCCGCTGTATTCCTAGAACACTTTAACAGCTCAAGTTGCGCTAGTCTCCTACTTCTTCTAAACTGCCAATCTATTATATCAATAGCGTAGACTGCTTTCCTTCCCCCGTCCTACGTGCGCACACACATACAGTATACACACACACACGCACATAAACACACGCACAAACACGAAGTGGATGGTGGGGTGAGAGGATTACAGGTCCTAATTGGCCTTACAGAGACAGTGATGAGGGGTGTAAGCTGTTTTAGGGTTCTGCTGCATTGCTTGGCGGCTAAGCGTACGGATCACCCTGAAGGTGTGTGTGTGTGTCAGAATGGATGAGATTTACTATTTTTATTTTTTTGAGTTAACAAGGTGGCTGCACTGCCGCTGACACGCGTGACAGAGAAAGATGAGGATGGAAACTGAAGTGTCCTTGGGAGTGGGTGTATTTCTATCACACACAGACACCGTAACACATCCACACACTCAGAAATGAACACGCTCTGAGGAACACAACACATCTGTACACACTACATCTGAAAAGGAAAGAGAGGAAACCTTTCATGATCATACACACACAGGAACACATCCAATACACACACACAGTTACACACAGAACACAGTTACACACAAAGAACACAGTTACACACAAAGAACACAGTTACACACAAACATGTACATGCACACACTCAGCTGTTTGTCAGAGATTCTGTCCAAAAAAAGACAGACAGTCAGCTTTAAACTTTGGCCAGGAATTAAGTTTTGGCCAGACGTCGGTGCAGGCTATTTTTAGTATAATGGGAACCCAAACAGCAATCTGCTGGCTTTGATTCCCATCTGGTATCAAGTTGCTTTTTCCATCATACTTCCCATATGGCAGTGTATTATTCTGACTTTAGTGCACTATTTACAGTAACACCACCAAGTCTCAAAGCAAGACATGCTGTATTGCCCAGGGATGCAGTGAATACAACTTCTCGCTCCAGCCAAACCACCTCATTTAACTTGATTAGATTTATTCAATTGAAACTTAGTTTCTCTCCTAACCTTTTAAGCAGCATCACGAGTTGAGCTAGTGGAAAAACATGTTTTGGTGCATTCTAGAGTTGGGGAAAGACTGTAAAGCATTTGGAAAACGTTTGTTAGAGGGAGTTGCTGAAGCTGCTTGATCCTATGAGTGACAGCTCTTGCGCACACACACACTATAGTATTTTGGGTCAGGCATGTTATTCTGACCGATAGAACACTGCTCTGTGCCTGTAGGGCTTTGACACCTATGCGTCAGGGGAAAATCTGTTTTTGTTTTGATCGCTAAAGTCATTCTCTCTGTGCCACATTGCCCCCTAAAGTCATGTCAGGGTATTGCATATGAGTTGTCATCCCATCCAGGTTGACCTCAAGACCATCATATTGCATTTTTACATTTTGCTACAGGGAGTTTTACACCTTTTTTTTTATCACCAATTATAAAACTCAATGGTTGTAAAACACATTTTCACACATACCCTACATGCTTTTGTTGCAAACAAACTTTCCATTTCTTATTTAAATGTAAATTGTGCTGGTGTATCCTAACCAATCCCTGCCTTTCTCCTCAGCCGAGGCCTGCTCCAGCCCCTGTGGTGACGGCCTGTCTGAGGTGGAACTGACTTCGGAGGAGGAGGAGGACCTTGTGGTAGTCCCCTCTCCTATCGCCAGCTCCCCCATCCGCTATGCCTCCTGCACCTCCCTGGACTCCACCGCCGACACCGAGGATGGGGGTCCCGAGGAGGATGAGGGCGGTTTCCAGCGCCTGGAGGCCTGTTCTCTAGAGGAGAGCTGGTTCGTGACTCCCCCACCCTGCTTCGGCGGGGGGAGGAGGGGCAAGCCTATGGTACTGGAGACCAGCCCCCTGGAGAACCTGCTGATAGAACACCCCAGCATGTCTGTGTACACCACCCACTGTCCCCCACGACTCTCCCTCAACCTCCCCCTCTCCCTCAACCTCAATCTCTGTCTCCCCCCCGTTGACACACCTGCTGCTGTGGGCATGGAACCGGGACGACGGTCGCTTGACACCCCCTGCCACAGGTAGGGCTTGTTGCTACAAAAATACTGGCAGTAGTGTTACAGCACCTACATTTAGTGAATTTCCCATGTCTTCTTATATGGGCAGAAAACGTACATTCTTGTTAATCTAACTGCACTGTCCAATTTACAGTAGCTATTACTGTGAAAAAATACCATGCTATTGTTTAAGGAGTGCACAACAACAAACTTTTATCACGGCAACTGGTTTGATACATTCACCTCTGAAGGTAAATAATGTACTTACATTCAGTAATCTTGCTCTGATTTGTCATCTTGAGGGTCCCAGAGATAAAATGTAGCATAATTTTGTTTGATAAAATCAATTTTTATATTCAAATGTAGGAACTGGGTTCTACAGTTTGAACCCCTGCTGTCTGTGTAAAAGTTAGTGTGTACGCTAATGATCCATCATGTATGACATTCCTGGGAGTGTGTAAACAAAAATGTTGTATTACCATATAATTTTGTGTGTTCTCTATAGTTACAGTGGGGCAAAAAAGTATTTAGTCAGCCACCAACTGTGCAAGTTCTCCCACTTAAAAAGATGAGGCCTGTAATTTTCATCATAGGTACACTTCAACTATAACAGACAAAATTAGAAAAAAAATCCAGAAAATCACATTGTAGGATTTTTAATGAATTAATTAGCAAATTATGGTGGAAAGTAAGCATTTGGTCAATAACAAAAGTTTATCTCAATACTTTGGTATATACCCTTTGTTGGCAATGACAGAGGTCAAATGTTTTCTGTAAGTCTTCACAAGGTTTTCACACACTGCTGGTATTTTGGCCCATTCCTCCATGCATATCTCCTCTAGAGCAGTGATGTTTTGGGGTTGTTGCTGGGCAACACGGACCTTCAACTCCCTCCAAAGATTTTCTATGGGGTAGAGATCTTGAGACTGGCTAGGCCGCTAGGCCACTCCAGGACCTTGAAGCCACTCCTTCGTTGCCCGGGCGGTGTGTTTGGGATAATTGTCATGCTGAAAGACCCAGCCACGTTTCATCTTCAATGCCCTTGCTGATGGAAGGAGGTTTTCACTCAAATCTCACAATACATGGCCCCATTCATTCTTTCCTTTACACGGATCAGTTGTCCTGGTCCCTTTGCAGAAAAACAGCCCCAAAGCATGATGTTTCCACCCCCATGCTTCACAGTAGGTATGGTGTTCTTTGGATAAAACTCAGCATTCTTTGTCCTCCAAACACGACAAGTTGAGTTTTTACCAAAAAGTTATATTTTTGGTTTCATCTGACCATATGACATTCTCCCAATCTTCTTCTGGATCATCCAAATGCTCTATTGCAAACTTCAGACGGGTCTGGACATGTACTGGCTTAAGCAGGGGGACACGTCTGGCACTGCAGGATTTGAGTCCCTGGCAGCATAGTATGTTACTGATGGTAGGCTTTGTTACTTTGGTCCCAGCTCTCTGCAGGTCATTCACTAGGTCCCCCCGTGTGGTTCTGGGATTTTTGCTCACCGTTCTTGTCATAATTTTGACCCCACAGGTGAGATATTGCGTGGAGCCCCAGATCGAAGGAGATTATCAGTGGTCTTGTATGTCTTCCATTTCCTAATAATTGCTCCCACAGTTGATTTCTTCAAACCAAGCTGCTTACTTATTGCAGATTCAGTCTTCCCAGCTTGGTGCAGGTCTACAATTTTGTTTCTAGTGTCTTCAGACAGCTCTTTGGTCTTGGCCATAGTGGGGTTTGGAGTGTGACTGTTTGAGGTTGTGGACAGGTGTCTTTTATACTAATAACAAGTTCAAACAGGTGCCATTAATACAGGTAACGAGTGGAGGACAGAGGAGCCTCTTAAAGAAGAAGTTACAGGTCTGTGAGAGTCAGAAATGTTACTTGTTTGTAGTTGACCAAATACTTATTTTCCACCATAATTTGCAAACAATGTGATTTTTCTGGATTTCTTTTCTCATTTTGTCTGTCATAGTTGAAGTGTACCTATGATGAAAATTACAGGCCTCTCATCTTTTTAGGTGGGAGAACTTGCACAATTGGTGGCTGACTAAATACAATTTTGCCCCACTGTATGTACTTGAAAATGTATCATTTGACAAATTCGGCACATTTGGGCAGACTTGATTCAAAATATTGTCCAGTATTGCAATGCTTCACTGGATCAATCGGAAACGTTGCACACACACTGCTGTCATCTAGTGGCCAAAATCTAAACAGTGCCTAAACTGCAATATTATATGATGGCCTTTCTCTTGCATTTCAAAGATGGAGAAGAGGGAAAAAAGTATTTTTGTTTGTATTATCTTTTACCAGATCTAATGTGTTATATTTGTTAGATGTTAGATCTAATATGTTGTATAATATTATATTTTGGGGTGGTAGGTAGCTTAGTGGTTAGAGCGTTGGGCCAGTAACCGAAAGGTTGCTGGATCGAATCCCGAGCAAGTCACTGTTCTCCCGGTAGGCTGGGGTTTTTGTTCTTATCTGACTTGCCTATTTTAAATAAAGGTTAAATTTAAAATTGACATTTAAAAAAAATTATCTCCTACATTTAATTTCACAATTCCACAAACTTCAAAGTGTTTCCTTTAAAATTATATCAAGAATATGCATATCCTTGCTTCAGGTCCTGACAAGTAGTTAGATTTGGGTATTTCATTTTAGGCGCAAATTGAAAAAAGAACATGGATTAACCAATCCAGCCCCCTTCCTGTCTCCCCCTATAGGCCAGAGACGGTAGTGCAGTGCAGAGCCGGCCCCCATGCTGGCTGCTATGCGGCTGCCGTCCCAGGCCTCCTAGACCAGGCACAGCAGCATGGACGACTGGCCCAAAGGGTACGTGGCGGCGCCCAGCACCAGCTCCTCTCCCGCAATGCCCTGCGCCGCCTCAACCTGCTGCGTACTGGAGGGGCCAAGCAGGCCAAGACCACCAACACCTATCTACACCAGCCTGGCCAGAGGCATCTCAACTACTGAGGTCCTGGCCCTATCCCTTACCCTCCAACTATCAATTCATCCATCTGTCTCAACCTGGATCCACGAAAAGAGTTCATCCTGCAACATTCTCTCCATCTTCCCTCCATCCACCGATCCTCCACTCTGGAATGAAGAGATGTGATGAGGACTCCTTTAGAATCAATGCCATAGGTCACTTTACTCCGCCGCAGGTCCACACCACCACAACTGGGAGAGACTGGTTCAATCAGATATAACACCTGTGGCGACACTCTCCGCTTTCACCCACTCTGCAATGGTTGTGTGGTGTCATAGTGTGGCTGTATATGCTGCCATAGAATGGTTGTGTGATGTCATTGATTGATATCATGGAGTTGCTTGTATGCTGTCGTAGTGACATTGTAAGTGATGTCATTGAGTTGTTGTATGCTGTCATAGAGTGGTTGTGTGCTATCAGAAGAGGGTTTGTGGCTTAATAGAATGACTGTGATGTCTTTAGAGTAGGAGTAGGCATTTAGAAAAGGAGCATGTCTTTCACTTGTAATTAGGACAGTTTAACAAGGTTGTTTCTCATGCCCCTCCAATGAAATTGCTTCCTCTCTCACTTCATGGCAAACTAATGTAATTTGTCATTCTGATGGCCACAACTTACTTTTCAAAATCATCACCTCCCCTCTCTTGACTATGGGTGAACCTGCCTTGAACTTAGTAATTCAGTACTTTCACAATATTGATGGTCAAATACTGGGTTAAATATCACTAAACGCCTTGTTATAATAGTAGAATTTAAGATAAAAATAAATAAATGTAAAATGTATTTAAAAAAAAATTCCATAATATTTTTTAAAAGAAAAAAAACTTATATTACATATCAGTATGAAGTTAGTATGAGTGTTTATCTACATAGGTATGTTTGTAAGCAGCGGTTTGACTACGTTAGTGTGTGATTTGTTGCATGGTTGTATAGCGCTAGTCTCCAGATGTTGAGAAAACAGAAGAAAAAAAATGTTTTTGTGTCTTCTCATATTGTTTGTTCTAAATCTGCAGTCCACTTCTCAGGGTCATAGCCAATCACCTTTACACTTTACTAAAATGCAGATTACTTGACGGATGTTAATTGTCTTTGTACATACTGGAGACCTTCCAAATTTGTCATAGTGTGCTTTGCCTTGTGGTAATGTTTGTGATCAATGATTGACCTTTTAAAATAATTGTGTGCGTCTCGATGAATTTGAACGTTTGCTTGTCCAAGGACTGTGAAAATGAACTCCTACTCTCTCAATCGACTGTTATAACCCACCAAGATGGAGTGAAACTATTAGTCTTTTTAATTTTAGTTTGTATTTTTTTTCTGTGTACTTTCCATTGTTTTGAGTTAGATTTTTGACCTGTTCTTTATTTGCTTAGTTACATAACTTAGTAATATTATGTTAAAATGTCAACCAAAAAAGTAGCAGCAAACTCTAACCTTGCAATAGTTTATATTACTATTGTTTTTGCTTTTACAGTATATTCTTCTTTACTTTAACAATGTTTGCAAATTGGAGACTTTTGTGTTCTGAAATGGTCAAGTTTGTGACAACATGAATCTGTGCACTGTAGTGGTAAGAAAGCACAGAGACAACTCAAAGACCCAAATAGCCTATTTTAGTTTCACAGAACCTCTAAAAGTCAAGTATCCAGGGCAAACTCAATCATTTACATGACCTAATATTACGATAACCTGATATTATGACCTAATATCACCTGTTTCTTTGTACTTAATGGGGGAAATACACAGTACATACATACTCAGATGTATTTAGCATGGTAGCATTAAGAAGCAGTAAGGTGGTTTTGTTTGGTTTTGTCTCTATTGTTGTAAACTGATTTATAGTGAAGTGATTTAAGCCTAGCCATTGTATTTGTGTGTCTTTTTTTATTTTCAAATTTCTCCGATTGCAAATCATTTGACGTGTCAATTTTTGTACTGCATTGTTGTGACACGGGCAACAGGACGAAGGGAATGGAGGAGATGGCAAAGTCCTCATTTTTGATGTGTGAAGCTGGAAGGAGCCATTTTGTTTTGTCCTCGGCTGTCTGTCTGAGCTCTTTGATAATAACAGGGATTTGTATTTTGTTTTATGCCTTGAATTTGTTGTGGATCACGTGCCTTCCAGGTTAAACAGTATAATGACAATGCATTAATGAAGAACTTGAACTGTTGTCCAAAGGGACAACACATACAAAAGAAAATCACCTATGCACACAGGAGGTAGCTTCTCTTCGTGAACCACACAGCCCATGTACAGCTTTTATACACAAATGTAGCAAACCTGTTTTCTCCTGTGTGAAGAAAATTTGGTGGCATTTTTTTTTACTACGTGTTAGACTTCTGCTTTGGTTTAGTTTACTGGAATAATACAGCACTTTGCCAAAAAAAGTGTAGGAATTTGAGCGTTAACTGTTATTTATCTACTTAACTGATTGCATTATTTGTATTTTGGACGTATGAGAGATCAATTCACTCTGTTTTTATGGTCAGCAAAATTTGCAAATGAGAATGTGGTAGTCTGTTCTAAAACTGTAATACATGCTCTGTTGTCATGATGTAAAGCCACAGTCTACAATAAATGTTTTCATACACATACTCTTCAGTTTCTGTCCATTTGATCCATTTAACCTTTATTCTACCAGGTTTATTCAACTAAGATGACATGTATTTTGCAAGAAAGACCCACAGCCAGGCTGGACTTAATTTCCAAACCTAGCCCTTTATGACACCGAGCTGAGATGTTACTTTCAGTATGACATTCTCATGAGTTCTGAATGAAGAGTACGTAACTGCTTTGCACAGCAATATTAAAGCATAATAAAACGTTTAAAAGATGGGCTTCATCAAACAATTGAGAACGAGTTATCACGAATGTTTGACCAATCACAACAGGGCAAAGTAGTTGCCAGGAAGATCTTCAATAACTATTACAAACAAACAACTAATTCAACACTTCAGAAAATAAACAGTGACCCAGAAAACAATAACTCTGATAAAATAATCCTATACACTTGTTTTAAAGGCTATAACATTGAATAATGTATAATAATAATGTTTATTCTGTGTTGAAATCGGAGGGGTATGCTATACAAAGTGGAATCCAACAATTGGCCAGCTAAGCAACCAGAAATAAATGTTGATTTTCTGATTCATTAAAAAAGCTCAACTTTATGCTTTTGGTTGTTGCAAGCTTATATATTTAAAAAAAATGCCATGTAATTCCTTGATCCTTCTTTACTATATACGGTATAGGCAAACATGGTTTAGTAAGAAAATGTGGTATAGGTAGGTATACAGTGGGGCAAAAAAGTATTTAGTCAGCCACCAATTGTGCAAGTTCTCCCACTTAAAAAGATGAGAGGCCTGTAATTTTCATCATAGGTACACTTCAACTATGACAGACAAAATTAGAAAATAAAATCCAGAAAATCACATTGTAGGATTTTTAATGAATTTATTTGCAAATTATGGTGGAAAATAAATATTTGGTCACCTATAAACAAGCAAGATTTCTGGCTCTCACAGACCTGTAACTTCTTCTTTAAGAGGCTCCTCTGTCCTCCACTCATTACCTGTATTAATGGCACCTGTTTGAACTTGTTATCAGTATAAAAGACACCTGTCCACAACCTCAAACAGTCACACTCCAAACTCCACTATGGCCAAGACCAAAGAGCTGTCAAATGACACCAGAAACAAAATTGCAGACCTGCACCAGGCTGGGAAGACTGAATCTGCAATAGGTAAGCAGCTTGGTTTGAAGAAATCAACTGTGTGAGCAATTATTAGGAAATGGAAGACATACAAGACCACTGATAATCTTCCTCGATCTGGGGCTCCACGCAAGATCTCACCCTGTGGGGTCAAAATGATCACAAGAACGGTGAGCAAAAATCCCAGAACCACATGGGGGGACCTAGTGAATGACCTGCAGAGAGCTGGGACCAAAGTAACAAAGCCTACCATCAGTAACACACTACACCGCCAGGGACTCAAATCCTGCAGTGCCAGACGTGTCCCCCTGCTTAAGCCAGTACATGTCCAGGCCCATCTGAAGTTTGCTAGAGAGCATTTGGATGATCCAGAAGAAGATTGGGAGAATGTCATATGCTCAGATGAAACCAAAATATAACTTTTTGGTAAAACTCAACTCATCGTGTTTGGAGGACAAAGAATACTGAGTTTTATCCAAAGAACACCATACCTACTGTGAAGCATGGGGGTGGAAACATCATGCTTTGGGGCTGTTTTTCTGCAGAGGGACCAGGACTACTGATCCGTCTAGGAAAGAATGAATGGGGCCATGTATCGTGAGATTTTGAGTGAAAACCTCCTTCCATCAGCAAGGGCATTGAAGATGAAAGATGAAACGTGGCTGGGTCTTTCAGCATGACAAAGAAGCATTTCAAGGTCCTGGAGTGGCCTAGCCAGTGGCCTAGCCAGATTTCAATCCCATAGAAAATCTTTGGAGGGAGTTGAAAGTCTGTGTTGCCCAACAACAGCCCCAAAACATCACTGCTCTAGAGGAGATCTGCATGGAGGAATGGGCCAAAATACCGGCAACAGTGTGTGAAAAACTTGTGAAGACTTACAGAAAACGTTTGACCTCTGTCATTGTCAACAAAGGGTATATAACAAAGTATTGAGATAAACTTTTGTTATTGACCAAATACTTATTTTCCACCATAATTTGCATTTAATTTCATTAAAAGTCCTACAATGTGATTTTCTGGATTTTTTTTTCTAATTTTGTCTGTCATAGTTGAAGTGTACCTATGATGAAAATTACAGGCCTCTCATCTTTTTTAGTGGGAGACCTTGCATAATTGGTGGCTGACTAAATACTTTTTTGCCCCACTGTACATGATACTACCCTCTGGGGGTAGATGTCACTATTTGGACGGGTCCAGTATAACAAATAATGCATTTGCTAGAAGAGGAGTGAAAAAAGCTTCAACCAACCTCAATCTACGTACAATAACAATCAGCATATAATATCTGCGTTGAAACGTAAGAATCTTCCTGTTTCAGTATGACAGCGCTCCACGCTGTCTTCATCTCGGGTTGTTTACATTTTGAAGGAAGACCACGTTGTTTCTCCTGACCTTCCTCTGATTGGCTAAGAGAGTTTGAAACCTCTCCCATAGGTGGACCTGTAATACGGAAGTGTTATTCTTGCAGAGAAAAAATAAGAAAATAGAGCTTAAACGTTTTTTTATATATACTTGACCACATGTAAAGGCTAACTCAACGCCTACTGCGTCGTTTAAAGTTAACCGGGAAATAAGGAATGCGCCCTTTCCCCCAAAAAATATAAACCCCTCTTGTGCAAACTAGATCCGCCATCCATACAAAGTCGATGAGCGAACGTCCCTAATAAAGATCACAAACACGTGATCAAATGTATTAATTCTCGGGAAACAAAACAGAATGTTCGCTTTCTTATTTGCAATAAATGGAATTCAGATTTGAACATTTAGCGCGTTGAAATGAACCGGGAACACACATGCGCACTTGCCATGGAATAGTCAGATATATAAAGATTGGCGCCGGCGCGCCAGCTGATCATTATTCGTTCATTCATTTCTGAGGGTAAGGAGCTGGAGAGGAATTGTTTGCTCATTTATTTAGCTAGCTATAATTCTCAGGAGTTTATTCTGAAAATTAGTGGTAAAGCTACTATGTCGATGGGGAACACTCGGTTCATTGGGATATTGTTTTTTTCAAAAAATCTGGAAAAGAAACCAAATTGCAAGGGCGACTGGTAACGTTAGCAAACTGTCTGGTAAACATTAGTTAGTTGATTTGATAAGACAATACATATCTTTCTTCACATTGGTTTGACGCTGTCTTTGTTATCAACTTTGCTTGATATTTAACGTTAACACGCAAGCCACCACTGCTTTTCATGGACGTGGCATAAAGGTAGTTTAGCCAGTAACTTTGCTAGACAGGAAACTACATCATGCAAATGTTACCTAGCATTGTTGAATTATTGCTATTGCAATACATTATTTAAGTATCATATTTTATCTATTTATATGAACGTTGTTTTAATATTGATGTATTGGAGGTAAAATTGGTTCACTGGGGAGCTACTGTAGCTAGCCATAGTGACTGTCCAAATCCTCCCGCTTCGAGAAATTGGCGCGTAGTTGGGTTTCACAAACCATCAAAAATAATTATCATATGGTTAATTTCGTTAACAATAACAATGTAAGTTATTACCAGGGTTTCTGACATAACATTGGGACTATGGATACAGTAGATTTTATGCAATTTGTGGCAGATTTCTTTGTGGAATTGAGGACGGTACTCACAAGCTCAACCCTCTACCCATTTGGCATACCATTTTACCGCCCGGACAAAAACAGCCTTTTATTATCCAATCATGTTTTGAACTTGTGAGTTTAGAGTTTGTACAAATAATCTTATCTTTGCCATTTTAACAATGTTTTCGCCCTGTCTCCTTTTCAGTGGAACTCTGAAGCCTTCAATTGACAGAATGGCTAACGTTAGACGCAGGTATGGGAAGCCACACTGTAATAAAGCATCGTTATCAACAAGCATGATTGCAAGCGAACTTTAAAATTGAATATTTGTACATGTTTGAAAACAATTAGTATGTTGACTGCTTGCTGCCGCTAAAAGTTCTGTCCTTCCAGTGGTCGCATCACATTACAAGCAAGAGATGAGAACGCACCGGAACAGAATGTCAAGATCACACGAAAAAGAAAATCTGAGGTTTGTTCAATTAGCTAGCAGTGTTATTTTTAACCATTAGTGTAGCGGTATTGTTTATATTTTGATTTTAAGCCAAATAAGAACTACAGCTAATGGTATTGTCCGTTTACTTTTCAGACATCAAAAAAGATGCCACCCGCAGTGAAGAAACAAAGCTATGAAATACAGGTTGGTTGCTTGTTTATTCAACCAATTAACGTTACCAAGTTCTGCCAGTGATTGATGACTGTAAAACACGTGGGAGAATATAGCGGTGAACTGGTACATAAATTCGCATGGATGTAGAAGTAATTGTTGAGAATGAACTAGCCGTGTGTGTATGTAGCGTTGTCACTGGGTTAGACAGCGCGCAATAACCCCGCGTTTTGTCTGTCCCTCCCTTTCTCCTCCCCGCCTGATCTAAATCGCATTGCGTTCTTTGTTTTGTATACACTATGGAACGCGTATCAATACCGTTTCTGTCACCATTAAAATAATCATTCTCTTTTTGGTGTTTTTTTTCAAGTTCATGTGTACTATAGCTTTGAACAGTTTGGTACTTTTCACTGTGCGTAGCATACTGTGACCTTTTTGTTAATGATGGCTCTGTTGGCTATATGGAATTTTCACTCGTAAATGCATGCTTATTCATCTGCATTCGCTGCTTATGTGACTATATGCTGATGAAAAGAGTGAATTTGGTGCCTTTTCTCTCTAGAAACGGTGGTCAGAAGAAGGGGCAAGTCCATGTGTCCTTGTAGAAACACCACACAAGGAGCTTGTGATGACCAGAGACCTGTCTGGCTTCAAACAGTTCCGATTCAAGAACATCTTCATCAAGACCTCACCGCTGCCCTGCCTCAGGTACTGTGTGTGTGTTGAAGGGGCTTGGCCCAAATTCCATTTACACCTCGTTGGTGGCAACTGCTCCCATGTCTTTGTTCCTAAACTGTACCCCCCCCCCCCCCATAATACTACTAAGGAAAACTCTGAATGTCATTTTTTACATGGCACTCTACTATCAATGCCAATCTTAAACACATGGTCAGGGTGGAAGTAGACCTGCAACTAGAGAAACTTTAGAAATTGGCTACTTTTTGCCCTTTTCATGTTTGACTATTGATGACAAACATTCAGTATCTGGTTTTGGGCCTCAGTCAATGCCAGTGTACACCGGATGTCCTGTTAAGACCGGTGTGTTTCCCCTTGGCAGCTGGGCCAGCTCGGATGACGTGTGGATTAAGATGCTGAACAAGGAGCTGAAGTATGTCCATGACAAGGGCTTCCTACAGCAGCACCCCAAACTAAAGCCCAAGATGAGGGCCATTCTCCTGGACTGGCTTTTGGAGGTACATGTGTCTCTGAAATTACTTGCTGTACTCTATTCAATCTTGGGCCTGTTACTTGTACCCATCTATGCTCTTGTATTTGCCATAACTGGATTAGAGGTCGACCGATTATTGGAGGACCAAAAAAAGCAGAATCCGATATTTATTTGTAATGACAATTACAACAATACTGAATGAACACTTATTTTAACTTAATACATCAATAAAAATCCATTTAGCCTCATAAATAATGAAACCTGTTAAATTTGTGTTGGAGAAGTAGAAAGCTTATGTTTGAGGTCTTTACTCAGAACATGAGAACATATGAACGTTGGTGGTTCCTTTTAACACTTCAATATTCCAAGGTAAGAGGTTTTCGGTTGTAGTTAATATAGTATTTATAGGACAATTTCTCTCTTACCATTTGTATTTCATATACCTTTGACTATTGGATGTTCTTATAGGCACTATGGTATTGCCAGAGTAACAGTATAGCTTCTGTCCCTCTCCTCGCTCCTCCCTGGGCTCGAACCAGGAACACAACGACAACAGCCACCCTCGACGCATCGTTACCCATCGCTCCACAAGAGCCCTCTGCAAGGGGAACAACCACTCCAAGTCTCAGAGGGAGTGATGTTTGAAACGCTATTAGCGCGCATCCCACTAACTAGCCAGCCATTTCACATCAGTTACACCAGCCATTAGGCTGGAAGTCATAAACAGCGCTGTGCTTGCGAAGAGCTGCTGGCAAAATGCACTAAAGTGCTTTTTGAAAGAAAGCTTACGAGCCTGCTGCTGCCTACCATCGCTCAGACTGCTCTATCAAATCATAGACTTAATTATACCACTATAACGCACAGACATACGAGCCTTTGGTCATTAATATGGTCGAATCCGGAAACTATAATCTAAAAACAAAACGTTTATTTCAGTGAAATACGTAACCTTTCCGTATTTTATCTAACGGGTGGCGTTCCTAAGTCTAAATATTCTTGTTACATTGCACAACCTTCAATGTTATGTCATGATTACATAAAATTCTGGTAAATACATTCGCAATGAGCCAGGCTGCCCAAACTGTTGCATATACCCTGACTGCGTGTAATGAATGCAAGAGAAGTGACACAATTTCACCTGGTTAATATTGCCTGCTAACCTGGATTTCTTTTAGCTAAATATGCAGGTTTAAAAATTATATACTTCTGTGTATTGATTTTAAGACAGGCATTGGTGTTTATGGTTAGGCACAGTCATCAACCGATTGTGCTTTTTTCACAAATGCGCTTTGTCAAATCATCCCCCTGCGTTGCATCGATTATATGCAACGCAGGACACGCTAGATAACTACACATGGTTGATGATATTACTAGTTTAACTAGTGATTATGATTGTTTTTTGTAAGTTTAATGCTAGCTAGCAACTTACCTTTGCTTCTACTGCAATCACGTAACAGGCTGGCTCCTCGTGGAGTAAATGAGGCAGGTGGTTAGAGCATTGGACTAGTTAACTGTAAGGTTGCAAGATTAGACCCCCTGTCGTTCTTCCCCCTAAACAAAGCCTAGGAACAGTGGGTTAACTGTCATTGATAATAAGAACGTGTTCTTAACTGACTTGCCTAGTTAAATAAAGCTACAAACATTTTTATCGGCGCCCAAAAATACTGATTTCCGATTATGAGAACTTGAAATCGGCCATTCCGATTAATCGGTCGACCTCTGAACTGGATACGCATGAGCCAAAGGTCTGATACTCCACCTCCATAGTCATTATCTCAGGGGTTCTACATGTCCAATACTTTGACTTGTTTACTATAGTGCCACAGGATTTGTACAGAGGTGAGTGTCTAACCCATCCCTGTTTTGTCCTGTGTTGTAGGTGAGTGAGGTGTACACTCTGCATCGAGAGACTGCTTATCTGGCCCAGGACTTCTTTGACCGCTTCATGCTGACACAGGATGATATGGCGAAGGACCGACTGCAGCTCATAGGAATCACAGCCCTCTTCATCGCATCGAAGATAGAGGTAGGTGTAACGTCCTCTTCTGGATGGTGACCACTGCTTTAGTTTATACTGTCAACAAATTAATAAGATGTCGTTAGCACTTTTTTTTTTTAATTCTCACGTCTAATTGTTCCCCGTTTATGTCCCTCAGGAAATCTACCCTCCAAAGCTCCATGAGTTTGCCTACGTTACTGACGGAGCCTGTGAGGAGGAAGCGATCCTGGAGATGGAACTTGTCATGTTGAAGGTAAGAAACACCCTGTGCCCAACACTGTACTAATTCAGTTGTCACATATGACTTAATGACTCTCCTCCATCAGGCGCTGAACTGGAACCTGTGTCCAGAGACGGTGATCACATGGCTGAAGCTCTATGCTCAGGTGGAGTCCCTAAAGGATGGTGTCAACTTCCTGGTACCTCAGTTCTCTCAGGACACCTACATCCAGATCACACAGGTGAGTCCACTAGGCCCCCCCACCCCCCCCAGGTTTTACTTTTCCTCCTGACACTTGACTGTCATGGAAGGTTTTCAGCTTCCCTACAACTGTTTTAATGGTTGTCCTGGTCTCTTCATGTTACAGCTTTTAGACCTGGCCATTCTGGACATCAACTGTCTGGATTACCAGTATGGGATTCTGGCTGCTGCTGCCTTCTGCCATTTTTTCTCATTTGACGTTGTCCACAAAGTATCAGGTAAGCATTGATTTGACATTGTGTACATGGGTTGGCCCCTAGAACGCCACAGCCCTCCTGTGTTATTACATAGTTACTAATGTCTGTTTCTGTGCAGGTCTGACGTGGGATAGTATTGCTCCCTGTGTCCAGTGGATGACCCCCTTTATGCGCACGGTCAGCGCCTGTCCCAGAGCAGAGCTCAAGGACTTTAAGAAAGTGACGACTGACGAAAGACACAACATCCAGACCCACGTAGACTACCTGTCCATGCTGGTGAGGGCTCACCACATTTTCAAGGGTTGCAATGGGTACAATATTCAAAGAACACAACCAGAATGGCTGCTCACTGTTGGCTGTTTAGAGTATCTCTACCAGTGTTTGGGAGTCAAGTCTTTCACCCAGACATGTATTGCAGCCATCTTGGTGATGCACGGGCAGCCATTTTGTGCTACAAAGTCATATTTATAAAAAAAGAATAGAACTGCGCATTCAAAATGTTCATTGTTCTATTGAATCATGTCTGTTGCAGAGCGACGCTCACCAGAGGCAACCGGACAGCCAAGACAGACTATCACCTTCTGCCATAGGAGGGATATTGACTCCACCAAAAAGCACAGAGAAACCAGCCAATCACTGAGCCCCAGGGTCTCCTTGTGTTGATCTTCTGGCCAACCAGATGAAGGGAAAATTCCCTAGATGTCATGCCTGACCAGCCAGAGGCTGGGAAACTTAACTTCGGAACCTCATCCTCATGTGACCAATCAAATTAGCTTTTGGGAAGAACTCACCTTTGTGTAGCATGTTAAAAGGAGTTTACTTTTTATACCAAGCTGTATATATATGCAGTACAACCATGGAAATCAGCTCATGGTTACTATATTGACTTATTTTGTCAAATGATTGCAACAAAGACCCTGTTCTCGCAGTCTTAATCCCCAGAATTTGAATTTTAATTTTACATGGAGATCATTTGCGTTGACTCAAGCCTTTCTCCATAGGAAAGCATGTCTGCTGCTCCCCCTCTGTTACTTGAAGCTGAACATCTCAAGACATGGGATGTTTTGATGGCTAAAAAGCTCATTATTTGAGTTGAATTGGTACATAATGCTCACAGTTGAGTTACTTAACTCAGTCTCTTAACATTGTGTATCTGGTGCTGTGTAGTTTAAATCTGGGTGCTCCTGGAAATGCTCAGCCATACAGTAACACTGAAAGCAGTCTTGATGTTTGCTCTGGTGACATTTTAAACATTTGAGCTGTTTGAAAGGGTAGTGCAGGGCTAACTGTTTACTACACAACCTTCTTAAAACACTGTTTTTGGAATTGTGGATTCTCACCACACTGTGAACGACTCACTGTGGATTCTCACCACACTGTGAACGACTCACTGTGGATTCTCACCACACTGTGAACGACTCACTGTGGATTCTCACCACACTGTGAACGACTCATTGCATTCTCCTGCCACAACACATTCCTGGACAACTTGACTTCAGTAGTTTGATTTAGACCCTTTGGACTGACTTACAACTATTTAATTTTAACATTGTATTTATTTGTACATTTAAGCCTTACAATGTTTTTATGTCCATATACATTCATAGGGCTATGAATTCAGGTCTTTCACAATGCCAAAGGCAAACCATTTGTCACGGATGCATGTTATTTATGACTCTGTTATTGGGCGGAAAACCCGGTATAATGCAGTTACATATGAAATGTTGTAGTTTTGCGCTAGCCTGTCCGTGGCCTTTAGTTGAACTACTATGGTGATGATGTGAAGACTTGAGAACCCAGAGGTACCAGTGCAGGGCTCCAACCCAGTCAGTCTAGCAAACCTGTGACTGTCAACTGAACCCTTCAGTGTTGTGCAGATGCTTGCTGAGGCAGCAGTATACAAAACCATGTTTAAACTAAATGAAATATTAATGTATATATGTTATGTACATAAACTGAAAGTTATGTTTTCTAATGGAATTGTCTTGAATAAATGACATGTGCATTTTGCCTGCTTTTATGGTTGGCATTGCAATGGCAGCATTTGCCTTGGACTTGTTCGACTATGGTTTGTTAAAATCTTGTGAATTGCGAGGGAGTGACATTTAGAACTGGTCTAACTTGAATGAATCAAGCCACAAGATCCATACACAATGCTACCTCTTACATAGACTGGAGAAGTCCTCTTTCCATCTGAAATGGGACGAACATCGCCTTTCCTTCAACAAACGTGAGGTGTGAGCATCACCCCTTCGGGTCCTCAGACATAAGCCATTTTTCACAGAATGATGGTGTTATAAAGATGAGGCCTGCACTTTTAACATGTGCTTTGCATTACTACAGTATCCTTATCAGGCCTCGTCTTGGGTCTGGCATTTCATGTTTACACATGCCATGGGACTGTTCTGCGGGGGAGGGGAACACTACTACTCCAATGACAGGTTGTGTAAAAGAAGCCTTAACCGTGACAGACGGGTTAAGTCTCAATGAAGTGCTCAACTTCACTCCAGTATTGAAGGGTGTTGAAACCAGAGGGACACTAATCTATTGAACATTAGGTTAAAAAGTGGGCCAAAGCAGCTGTAAAACTCAGTAATCTGTGATTGTGTTAAAGGTCCAATGCAGCCATTTTTATCTCAATATCAAGTCATTTCAGGGTAACAATTAACTTACTGTGATAATGGTAAAAACTTAAATAGCTGCTGAGCAAACAGCAATTTCTCAAGCAACAATGTTTCTCAGACTGTGGGAATGGTCTGAGTTGAGAGGGGGAAACAATCTGTTATTGGCAGAGAGGTTTTGAACTTTCTTTTTGGTCTAACTAATCCACCGCCTCTGTCACCAGGCAGGTCAAAACTCCATCCCACCAAAACAGGCTATTTCAGGCAGTCTTTTCAAACAGCTCTTACACTAAAAGGTCATTATTTTCATAATTTCACTGTATTATTCCAACCTCATAGTGTGGAAATGTACTGTATATTAAACACAGGAATATTACGTTTTTGACTGCACTGCGCCTTTATGAAAAATTGCCCCAGTCCTATCTCTAGTACCCCTAATGTCCCCCACCCTGAAAGGACTGAACAGTGACAGTGGCCCCTGGTCAGTCAGCTCCGCTCGGGTGTCTGTGTGTGATGATGCATGTCTCTACTGTGAGGCCAGCGTGTTTGTGTGTGTCTGTGTTTGAGGGGGTAGTCTAGGAGGCAGGCAGTGGGACAGCAAGGCAGCCGTGGGCCGCTCTCTCTCCCCTCCCCAAGTCTAGGTTGTGAGAGGTTATTGTGTTGGCCTGGGAATGCATGGCCCCCACCTCTACATGCCAGAGTTATTGTAACCCCCCACCCATCCCTCTTAAACCAACCCTGACAAAGAGACCCTCTCCCCCCACCCCCAACCCAACTGCATAATGAGTCCTTCACTTTTATGTTTCTTTCATTTTCCAATTTAACGTACATGTGCTACCATCTCCACGTACAAATAGCCCATATTATCTATGACACATCTTCAGTAGGAATATTTTTTTAAATCCTTGAGAGAAACTATAACAAATTGAACATAATATAATTTGACCAAATACATTATTTTTCATGTATTTCATGTAGAGATCTAAAACTGCCTCACTGTGCCTTTAGGAGCTGCAGATTACACCACCAGAGGGCAGTATGTCCCTATATTAAGAATAATCCTGGCTGTATTTCTCATCCCCTTAATCACTGTTGTTGAACCTTCTCTCATACAGTGCTATGTCCTGATAAAGCCTGGGCCATGGTTCATTAACAGTTTCCATATAATAGAGATGGAGTTACTGGACAAAGAAAGTTACAAAACCAAATGCAATGCCTTGAAGAAAAGCTATTTTTAATAAAAGTAATATACAAAATGAATATCTGACGTTAGGTTGCTATAAAACGTTAGATATGTACATTATTTATACATAATAACATGGGGGCAAGAACCTTGAGTCCTGAATACAGTAAGTAGGGACGCTGGGCTGCGAGGAGTGAAGCCTTACTGGGCTTGTGAGTTCTGGAGTCCATGTGTGTCCTGATCAAAATCACTGAACGACTGCAACCACATTTATCCATTGTATCTATAATTTTAGGTTAATATATGCAAACATAGCAACTGCAGTTAAGTTATATGGGGGAAAAAATTTAAGGATGCAGTCGATAATTGGACCAAACACCAGTGTACAAAACGCACCCCCAGTAATTTGAAATGTGGAGACAATAGCCAGAAGGGATTTTATCAGTGTGTTTGTTAGTGAGGTGTTCCTGGTTCTCACTTTGTCCCCACTGTGCATCACAGTAACTCTACAGCCATGGAGAAAATGAGATATTTGTTTATATAGCTTATCATACATAAGAATGATCAAGAACAAAATTGTAAAGTGAAGACATTTTGGAGAGCTAGTTTTGGGGAGTTTCTGTCTATCTACGGCAAAAAACATACATCCATTTCAATCAGATCATTTGTAAAATAATTGTCAGCAATGGAGTTTCTGTGATTGTACTGTTCGACTTTTCTTTGACTACTCACAACTATTCCTCCCCAGCCAACCCCTCCCTGTATGTCCTGTCTCCTTTAGCACAATACATTCATCAGGCGTTGTCAGGACACTGTGGGGTCATCCTGCCCTCTTGTTTCCAAGACGATAGGACAGGAAGTTTCAGAAATGATTGGCATCACACAACACCATCTCTGAACCAACATAGAGCTAGAAACAGAAGAAAGGAGCACATCCTTGTAAGACACATCAACACAGTGCACCACAAGTGTTGGGTTCATTATATCTATATTGGAGTATAAAAATATTTCCTATCTGAAACCCATCACTATATTCTATAATACACATAATTGATGCCAAGTGAAGGTTTCTCACCAGGCATATAAACAATGCTTTTACCATTCTAAGCATTTTAAGGTTTGTACTTATGTTTGGGTAAATGGATTCTGCAATTAACACTGAGAATCATCCATTAGTGCAATTAGACCGTGATTGAAAGGGAAAGTATTTGACAATAGTCTAGAACCTCCTGCATATGAGTTACTCATAACTTCACATATCAAGGAATAAGCAACACGATTGACTGCTTTCTTCGTCTAATCCATTTTCCTTTAGTTATTTAAGGTTCCTCCTAGAGATCATATCTACCTCCTGCTCAACTGAAGAAGGTGAACTCCCCCTGTGTAGGGCAAAAATGCTGTTAATATATATTGTCACAGGATAGAATGTCATAAAGGAACAAATCAGAGCTTCTCCATTTGCCCGTTTCCCTGGCATGACTATCTTTATCCAATAGGATGTCTGAAACAAAAACGTTAGAATACAAAATAAATGGGTACCGGTAACATATACATTTGACATACTAAGTTCAAAGTCCTTATAATGTAGAAGAACAACATTGTCCCCGTTGGTTCAACATCATTTCAGAGCTAAAATAAATACAGTTTCAACACTTCACCGAGAGAAATAAAACGGAATAAATAAATTCATCTCACTAAGACTTGTAATCTCTCTTCCACCACATAAAGCATCAGCAAACCTGTCAACATGAAGAAAAAAACAACAGGAGCCACTTTTCTGTGTGCTTTGTTTCCCTTACAACCAACCATCATTGACACACCAGACACAATCACTAGCAGGAACTAAGTCAGTCAATGTTGCAGTGTATGATGTTGTGGTTTATGAATACCCTAAAAAGGGTGTGGCAGGTTGTCCTGACTATGGCTCCTCTGACTCTGGCTGTAACACAAAGCGTCCCTGTATGTCAGTGCCAGCGCCGGTCGCTTGTACATTTCGCTTAGAGCCTCAAACTTGTCCCCCCAGTGGGATAGCCGGTCGAAGCTGAAGGCTGCTCCCTCCTCTTCCTCTGCTGTATCGTGGGAGATAGCAGAACCCAGCGAGCTGAGGCTACCGACTGGGGACCCGGCGCCCTCGATGCTCCAGACATGATAGCTGTCCGGCGGGAACTCCTGACTGTCGTTGTCGGCCTCCCAGATGATATGCGCCACGTAGCTCTTGAAGTCCATGGGGCAGTGGCCCACGGAGCTAGCATGCGCATCATTACTATCATTCGTATAGCTAGCATTGCTAGCGTGGTGATGATGGCGGTGGTGGTGGTGGGGGATGTGGAGGTAGGGGGTCCCTGAGCTGCAGGCTGAGCCAGCAGGGTGTACCTCCTCCTGGGAGCCCTGGGAGGACTTGATGAGAGGGGCGGTGGTGCAGGATGAGGACTGGGACAGGCTGGAACACAGGGGCCTCTTCAGCTCTGTGATATCATAGGCATTCTGGAGGGATGAAATGGCATCAAATTAAAAACATAAGTATGAAAATAAGTAAATGGTACTATCTTGTGGTCAATTTAGAAATTCATGTCAATGAACAGTAACATAGATCATTTCACTGTGCTGAAATGTCTGACCTGTGTGTGTGTTTACTAGATATCCCTCTAGTGGTGTGGGGGCTGTGCTTTGGCAAAGTGGGTGGGGTTATATCCTTCCTGTTTGGCCCTGTCCGGGGGTGTCCTTGGATGGGTCCACAGTGTCTCCTGACCCCTCCTGTCTCAGCCTCCAGTATTTATGCTGCAGTAGTTTATGTGTCGGGGGGCTAGGGTCAGTTTGTTATATCTGGAGTACTTCTCCTGTCCTATTCTGTGTCCTGTGTGAATCTAAGTGTGCGTTCTCTAATTCTCTCCTTTCTTTCTTTTTCTCTCTCGGAGGACCTGAGCCCTAGGACCATGCCCCAGGACTACCTGACATGATGACTCCTTGCTGTCCCCAGTCCACCTGGCCGTGCTGCTGCTCCAGTTTCAACTGTTCTGCCTTATTATTATTGACCATGCTGGTCATTTATGAACATTTGAACATTTTGGCCATGTTCTGTTATAATCTCCACTCGGCACAGCCAGAAGAGGACTGGCCACCCCACATAGCCTGGTTCCTCTCTAGGTTTCTTCCTAGGTTTTGGCCTTTCTAGGGAGTTTTTCCTAGCCACCGTGCTTCTACACCTGCCTTGCTTGCTGTTTGGGGTTTTAGGCTGGGTTTCTGTACAGCACTTTGAGATATCAGCTGATGTACGAAGGGCTATATAAATAAATGTGATTTGATTTGTGTTTGTATGTGTGTGTGTGTGTGTGTGTGTGTGTGTGTGTGTGTGTGTGTGTGTATGTATGTGTGTATGTATGTATGTGTGTGTGTGTGTACCTGGTCCTGCTCTCCTCCTCCCTCCTCGTTGTAGTTGAGGATGTTCTCTCTGATGTCCTCCCAGCTCTGGTGTTCTGCAGGGATGTGGTACACGCCCCTCTTCTGGAACTTACTACGACTGCCCTTCTGGTTCCACACTGTCACAGCTACCAGCACAGCTACAGGACACAGATAAAGGCAACAGTTCAGTCATTATAGTGGATGGAAGAGATGGAGAGATAACACTACTGTACTCTACATGCATCTGAGTGTTGGGAAAAAAGGGAAAGAGATGAAGCAAAACCTATCCGTTTCACGTTCACCTCTTGTCTTCTGTTGGCCATCTGCTGTCCCTCAGGCAATCCTACACGGTCTTTTCCCCTCTCCCTTCATTCCATCTCTCTCAATTTCCCCTCCTCACTCTCCCTGCAAGTCTAACCATCATATATCACTGATTTGTAGACATTCACCACTGCAGCTACTTCACCCTTTTCCTCATCTCGCTTGACGTTTCTAGTTTTAGCACTCAGATGTTTATGTTAGTCTTCTCATCCCCCTCTCCTTTCCCTGGCATGGGGCTATGATCTCTCTACGTCGTGTATCAGGGCCGTCAGCGTTGACAGAGGGGCCCTCGGGGGCCAGTCTGACATCACACAGCCATACCCGTCAGAGGCTCATACAAACCTCGCTACCCGTCACATGTCACTGAATGGCCCTCTAGTCTCTAGTCTATTTCCCCTGCCCTCGCTTCGACATACATCTACAGTTGAAGTCGGAAGTTTACATAACCTTCGCCAAATACATTTAAACTCAGTTTTTCACAATTCCTGACATTTAATCCTAGTAGAAATCCTGTGTCTTAGGTCAGTTAGGATCACCACTTTATTTTAAGAATGTGAAATCTCAGAATAATAGTAGAGAGAATGATTTATTTCAGCTTTTATTTATTTCATCACATTCCCAGTGGGTCAGAAGTTTACATACACTCAATTAGTATTTGGTAGCATTGCCTTTAAATGGTTTAACTTGGGACAAACGTTTTGGGTAGCCCTCCACAAGCTTCCCACAATAAGTTAGGTGAATTCTGGCCCATTCCTCCTGACAGAGCTGGTGTAACTGAGTCAGGTTTGTAGGCCTCCTTGCTCGAACACACATTTTCAGTTCTGCCCACAAATTGTCTATAGGATTGAGGTCAGGGCTTTGTGATGGCCACTCCAATACCTTGATTTTGTTGTCCTTGAGCCATTTTGCCACAACTTTGGAAGTATGCTTGGTGTCATTGTTAATTTGGAAGACCCATTTGCGACCAAGCTTTAACTTTCTGACTGATGTCTTGAGATGTTGCTTCAATATATCCGCATACTTTTCCTACCTCATGATGCCATCTATTTTGTGAAGTGCACCAGTCGCTCCTGCAGCAAAGCACCCTCTTGATGCTGCCACCCCCATGGGATGGTGTTCTCCGGTTTGCAAGCCTCCTCATTTTCCTTCAAACATAACGATGGTCATTATAGCCAAACAGTTCTATTTTTGTTTCATCAGACCAGAGGACATTTCTCCAGAAAGTACAATCTTTGTCCCCATGTGCAGTTGCAAAACGTAGTCTGGCTTTTTTATGACGGTTTTGGAGCAGTGGCTTCTTCCTTGCTGAGCAGCCTTTCAGGTTATGTCGATATAGGACTCGTTTTACTGTGGATATAGATGCTTTTGTACCTGTTTCCTCCAGCATCTCACAAGGTCCTTTGCTGTTGTTCTGGGATTGATTTGCACTTTTCGCACCAAAGTACGTTCATCACTAGGAGACAGAACGCGTCTCCTTCCTGAACGGTATGACGGCTGCATGGTCTCATGGTGCTTATATTTGCGTACTATTATTTGTACAGATGAACGTGGTACCTTCAGGCGTTTGGAAATTGCTCCCAAGGATGAACCAGACTTGGGGAGGCCTACAATTGTTCTGATGTCTTGGCTGATTTCTTTTGATTTTCCCATGATGTCAAGCAAAGAGGCAATGAGTTTGGAGGTAGGCCTTGAAATACATCCACAGGTAGACCTCCAATTAACTCAAATGATGTCAATTAGCCTATCAGAATCTTCTAAAGCCATGACATAATTTTCTGGAATTTTCCAAGCTGTTTAAAGGCACAGTCAACTTAGTATATGTACTTCTGACCCACTGTAACTGTGATACAGTGAATAATAAGCGAAATAATCTGTCTGTAAACAATTTTTGGAAAAATTACTTGTGTCATGCACAAAGTAGATGTCCTAACCGACTTGCCAAAACTACAGTTGTTAACAAGACATTTGTGGAGTGGTTGAAAAACTAGTTATAACGACTCCAACCTTAGTGTATGTAAACTTCCGACTTCAACTGTAATTACATATCTATCTATATAGTGTTTATCAATGCTGCGAATGGACAGTATTATAATGGCTACCCTTTCGATCTTTTAACTTCTTATGGCTGCAGGGGCAGTATTGAGTAGCTTGGATGAAAGGTGCAGAGAGGTGCCCATATTCAACGGCCTGCTCCTCAGTCATAGTTGCTAATATTTGCATATTATTAGTATTGGATGGAAAACACTCTGAAGTTTCTAAAACTGTTTGAATTATGTCTGTGAGTATAACAGAACTCATATAGCAGGCAAAAACCTGAGAAATTCCACTTCCTGTTTTTTTTTCTGGGGGTGGCAGATTTTCAACCAAGCTCCCATTGAAATTACAGCAAGATATGGATGTGTTTTCACTTCCTACGCCTTCCACTAGATGTCAACAGTCAATAGAACTTTGTCTTATGACTCTAATGTAAAGGGGGTTCGAATGACACAGGAAATAGTCACCACTGCCACGAGTTGACCATGCTTTCACCATGCGCTTTCACAGGGGAAGGACTTGCGTTCCACCGGTCATCTGAAGTCATTCTAATTCTCCGGTTGGAACGTTATTCAAGATATATGTAAACAACATTCTAAAGACTCATTCAGTACATCGTTTGGCATGTTTCTACTGACTGTTACGGAACTTTTGGACATTTCGTCACGTTATAGTGGACGCGCTTTGTGACTTTGGAATTGTTTACCAAACGTGCTAACCAAAGTAGCTAATTGGACATAAATAACGGACATTTTCGAACAAATCAAGCATTTATTGTGGACCTGGGATTCCTAGGACTGCATTCTGATGAAGTTCATCAAAGGTAAGGAAACCTTTATCATAATTTTCTGGTTTCTGTTGACTCCAACATGGCGGCTAATTTGGCTTCTGTTCTGAGCTCCGTCTCAGATTATTGCATGTGTTGCTTTTTCCGTAAACCTTTTTTGAAATCTGACACAGCGGTTGCATTAAGGAGCGGTATATCTATAATTCCATGTGTATAACTTGTATTATCATTTACATTTATGATGAGTAATTCTGTTGAAACAATGTGGCTATGCAAAATCACTTGATGTTTTTGGAACTAGTGAATCTAATAAGCCAATGTAAACTCAGATTTTTTGATATAAATATGAACTTTATCAAACAAAACATGCCTGTATTGTGTAACATGAAGTCCCAAGAGTGTCATCTGATGAAGATAATTCAAGGTTAGTGATTAATTTCACCTTTATTTCTGCTTTTTGTGAATGCTAAATTTCGCTGGAAAATGGCTGTGCTTTTTGTGGTTTGGTGGAGATCTAACATAATCGTTTGTAGTGCTTTCGCTAAAAAGCCTATTTGAAATCGGAACCTTTGGTGGGATTAACAACACGATTATCTTTAAAATGATAGGACAAATGTGTGTTTTAGGAATTGTAATTATGAGATTTCTGTGTTTTGAATTTGGCGCCCTCTATTTTCACTGGAAGTTGTCATATCGATCCCAGTATTGGGATTGCAGCCATAACAAGTTGCACGCTCAATGTTCCGTAAAAACAGCTCACTATATGAAGGGTGAAAGGTCATGTGAAGAGAGGGTTTTAGTCGCCCATATTTACCGAAGAAGACGAGCAGACACATGCTGATGACCAGGATGGAGCCCGGGCTGAGGGCGGCCATACGGTGGGCTTTCATCTGGCCCACCTCACACCGCTGACCTCTGAACCCCTCGGGGCAACGGCACTGCCAGCTGTCGGGGGTCAGGGCGTGGCAGGTGCCCCTGTTACGGCAGGCTGAGGGTCCACACGGGGAGGGTACACAGCGGTGGTGGCCTGATGTTTCGTCTGTCACCGTCACCTGCCCACCTGGACACCTGGGAGAGGACAGAGAACAGGTTTGTTCTTTTAACTATGTCTGTGTCCTTAGCATGTGTAAGATTGTGTGCGTGCGTGTGAGAGAGTGCTTTTACGTGTTTAAATGTGTGTGTGTGTGTGTGGAGCCAGCCTCACACACCTGCACTGGTGTTTCCTCCACAGGTCCACACAGTAGAGGGGGTTGCGGCAGGGCTTGGCACTGCAGGCGTCTGAGTGACAGCCGGAGGTCACCCCCCTCCGCTCCAACACTGTACTGAACTCTGTACTCTGACCATCCATAGGGAGGGAGTGGCCATTCAGCCTCACATCGCGCATGCAGCCTGCAAGTGAGAGAGGGAGAGAGACTTAATGACTGACAAATACTAATAGGATAACATTCTTAGAGATAATCAGAGTGAATCAGAGAACCGTTTTTTTTTGTAATTGCTGTTTCTAAGAAATGTATTTACCTTGGTAAAGTAAAATAAAGGGAAAAAAGGGAAAGATTGAGTAAATAAGATAGAACAAAATGAAGACAAAAAGATCAGTCATTCCTTGACATGGACCTGTGGCTTATTGACCCAGCCAAAGATACCCACACTGAGAGGTAGAGGGCAGACACACCCAGGGAGAGACAAGGAGAGAGGAGCTCATTACAGTAGAGAGGAGGGGAGGAGTAGAGACAGGATGAGGTGAAATGATGAGAAGAGATAATGAAATGAGACAGGAGAATAGATTGAGACAAAGAGGAGATGGGAGAAAGAAGAGAGAATCAGTAGAGAAAACATGGAAAGGACAGAAGAGGAGACAATCTTACCCTGGAAGTCAGCAGATTGTCCCGGGGTTGGTCCATTTCCCAGCAGCACACTGGAGGGGTGCACTACAATCTCCCGCCTGTTCCCCATCCAGGCCCTGACCTCCCGCGAGCCACCACCCTGCTCCAGGCGCAGCGTGAAGAGGTTGTCGTGACGATGCAAGCTAGCGAGGACCCACTGGCCCCCGTCGACTCGCTGGCTGGCCAGGCGGAGGGAGTGGGCACCGTCGCCCAGGTTGGCATGCACCGACAGGTGGCCGTCTACGATCTGAGAGAGTGGAGAGAGGACATCAGCAAATGTAGCCACTTTTCACTTTCCAATTGACTAAATTGGATCCTGTGAGTGATGTTACAGCAGGGCACTGACCTCCAGGATGATGTACTCGTTGGCATCGCGGGACGTCATGGAGAGCAGGGTGCCAGTGGAGGAGCGCGTGCGGAGCAGGAGCTGGATGTGTGTACGACGGGGGCTACCTCCCCCCCTCAGCTGGTAGCGTAGCATACTGTCCCTGACGAAGGACCACTCTGGCAGAGCTACAGGGGAGAGAGGCGATATGGTTAATACTCTCTCTCACACACATTCACACACCAAAATACTGCTGTGAAGAACCAGTCCACCAGAAAAGTCACTTACCTATGTCACACTTGTGCCCGCTGTACCCGGGGTGACAGTCACAGCTGAAGGAGCCCCACTCGCCCAGGCAGGTTCCGTGGACGCCACAGGAGGGTCCACTTGCTGTCAAACACACCCCGTCTGTCAGGCCACAGCCTGGGGAACTATCCAAGCTCTCCCCCGGAATTCCCAGGTCATACACCTCCAGAGAGAGATGTACATTATAGGTTAAATACCAGCTTAGATAAACATAAAGAGAGCCCTCAGAGTCAGTTATCAACATTTCTGTTACAAAGGGGCTTTATGTCAACAGTCTGAGCCCAAATGGATGTCATTGCTGCCCTGTAGATCCTCTCCTTTCACACCTCATGTCAAACAGGACTGTATATGGTCAACTGTCAACCGTCTGAGCCAAAATGGCCACCACTCCATTCCGTGTTCCCTCCCTTTCATTTTTCCCAGCAGTGACGCAAAACCACGCAAGCTAATCTGCTTTCAGGAATAGTTTAGGGAGGAGATGTTCTTTTAATTTATTTCTTATTTGGACTTTGAAATCGTTTATTGGCCTCCGTTCATAAGCTGTGCTCAAACGACCGTCTGGCCAACTCTCTCCCCCGGCACTCTCAGCCAGTGCCAATAGAAGACACAAAGAGATTGACGCGCTCCCACACACAAGTCGCAAAAGAGACAGAGAAGCTAACACTCTCCCAACTGGAAGACACATACACTGCCTCTCAAAACACTGTAGGAAAAACCCACTCACAAACAAATGAATATTGACAACCCCATAGAGTAAACAGACTTTTAAAAAGCATCTCTTCTTCCCAGGTATATTAATACAGCTGCCAGTCTCCGTCTCCTCTCAGCTCTGTTCATAAACCTGTCACTATCAGTCTGATCGGATAGACAGCTCTGTCACTCTGATGGGGAGCATGAAAACACTGTGACAGTGAGGAAAAGAGGATAGAACTACTAGAGAAGTGGGAAATAAAAGGTGGTGGAGGAAGAGGAGGATGTGTGACTTTAATGCAGAGGGAGAGAAAGAAATAGAAAGCAAGGGAGGGGAAAAGAGATGTTAGGGTAGAGAGGTTACCTTGCTATCGACCACCAGGTTCCTGAAGCAGCCAGTGAAAGCTTTGTAGCGTCTGTGTGTTGAGGTCACCTTCACCCCACCCAGCTGGAGAGGCTGGTTCACATTCAAGAACCTGGGATGGGGAGGAGAGGGAGATGAAGGTTGGTTTCCATTCAACATTTTTCACAAGCATAGTACATGATGGATCAAAAATGTCATGACAGGCCTGATGGAAACATTTTTCGGTAAACATTCCAAATGTCGACAAAAAAAAAAGAGCTTTACGTGTCGGTAAAATTAATTATACGAGAAATGTCGATAAAAACGCTTTGATGCACAAATATTAATATAATTGTCACGACTTCTGCCGAAGTCGTTGCCTCTCCTTGTTCGGGCGGTGCTCGGCGTTCGACATCACCGGTCTTCTAGCCATCATTGATCCTTTTTTCATTTTCCATTGGTTTTGTCTTGTCTTCCCACACACCTGTTTTCAATCCCATTCATTACCTGTTGTGTATAATACCCTCTGTTTCCCCTCATGTCTTTGTCAGAGATTGTTTTATTGTCAGTGTAGTGTGTTTGTTGTATAGGTGCGCGTCGGGGTCCTTGTACCCATGTTTGTTTGTTATGTACTTTTAGTGTTATGGAGCATACTCCGTGGACTTTATTAAAAGACTCCATTTTACACTCCATTTGACTCTCCTGCGCCTGACTTCCCTGCCACCTATTACACCTATGCATGACAATAATAAATCATTATATTGAAGTAAACTTGGAGTCACGGGATGACATGTTTTGTGGTCCTCCCACTACGACTCGTCGAGAGAGCAATTTATTAGGCTACAGATGAAATAGTTTGGTGATGAACTTCACAGGGTGGTGAAAGTGCACCGTGATGCTCCTTTCCAATAAATATCCAGGGTCTTATTCTGGTGACATGATGATCGATGCTTGGCTGCCAATTGACAAATACAAATAATCACGCTCTTTTGTCCATAATAATTGTAACGACAGATTTCCTCCTCCTCATCTGAAGAGGTGTAGCAAGGATCGGACCAAAACGCAGCGTGGTAAGTGTCCATGTTTTAATAGTATAAACTGAACATGACACAATACAAAATAACAAAGTGTATATAAACGAAACAGTCCCGTGTGGCACAAACACTGACACAGGAAACAAACACCCACAAACCAACAATGAAACCCAGGCTACCTAAGTATGATTCTCAATCAGAGACAACTAACGACACCTGGCTCTGATTGAGAACCATACTAGGCCGAAACAGAAACCAAACATAGAAACACAAAACATAGAATGCCCACCCCAACCCACGACCTGACCAACTAAATAAAGACAAAACAAAGGAAATAAAGGTCAGAACGTGACAGTACCCCCCACTAAGGTGCGGAAACGGCCGTAAAACCTGAACCTATAGGGGAGGGTGCGGGACGTGGACCCCACTTCACCATAGTTCTAATGCGCCTCTTCGCCCGCCTCCATGGCCTCTTTAAAATGGAGACCCTCGCCACCGACCTTGGACTGGGGACCCTAGACATGGGTCCCGAATAGGCGGGAGACTCTGGCAGCGCCGGACAGGCGGGAGACTCCGGCAGTGCCGGACAGGGGGAAACTCCGGCAGCTCCGGAGTGAAGGGCGATTCTGGCATCGCCTGGCTGACTGGCGGCTCTGGCATCGCCTGGCTGACTGACGGCTCTGGCATCGCCTGGCTGACTGACGGCTCTGGCATCGCCTGGCTGACTGACGGCTCTGGCATCGCCTGGCTGGCTGGCGGCTCTGGCAGCTCCTGGCTGGCTGGCTGGCGGCTCCTGGCTGGCTGACAGCTCTGGCGGTTGCTGGCTGACTGACGGCTCTGGCGGCTCCTGGCTGACTGACGGCTCTGGCGGCTCCTGGCTGACTGACGGCTCTGGCGGCTTCTGGCTGACTGACGGCTCTGGCGGCTCCTGCCTGACTGAAGGCTCAGGACAGACTGGCGGCTCTGGCGGCTCAGGACAGACTGGCGGCTCTGGAGGCTCAGAACAGACTGGCGGCTCTGGTGGCTCAGGATAGACTGGCGGCTCTGGAGGCTCAGGACAGACTGGCGGCTCTGGCGGCTCAGGATAGACGGGAGACTCTGGCGGCTCTGGACAGACGGGAGTTTCTGGAGGCTCTGGACAGACGGGAGACTCTGGCGGCTCTGGACAGACGGGAGACTCTGGCGGCTCTGGACAGACGGGAGACTCTGGCGGCTCTGGACAGACGGGAGACTCTGGCGGCTCTGGACAGACGGGAGACTCTGGCGGCTCTGGACAGACGGGAGACTCTGGCGGCTCTGGACAGACGGGAGACTCTGGCGGCTCTGGACAGACGGGAGACTTTGGCGGCTCTGGACAGACGGGAGACTCTGGCGTCTCTGGACAGACGGGAGACTCTGGCGGCTCTGGACAGACGGGAGACTGGCAGCGCTGGAGAGGAGGAAGGCTCTGGCAGCGCTGGACAGGCGGGAGACCCTGTAGGCAGAAGACGGAGAGACAGCCTGGTGCGGGGGGCTGCCACCGGAGGGCTGGTGCGTGGAGGTGATACTGGATAGACCGGACCGTGCAGGCGCACTGGAGCTCTTGAGCACCGAGCCTGCCCAACCTTACCTGGTTGAATGCTCCCCATAGCCTGACCAGTGCGGTGAGGTGGAATAGGCCGCACTGGGCTGTGCTGGCGAACTGGGGACACCATGCGCAAGGCTGGTGCCATGTACGCCGGCCCAAGGAGACGCACTGGAGACCAGATGCATAGAGCCGGCTTCATGGCACCTGGCTCGATGCCCACTCTAGCCCGGCCTATACGATGAGCTGGAATGTACCGCACCGGGCTATGCACCCGCACCGGGGACCCCGTACACTCCACAGCATAACACGGTGCCTGCCCGGTCCCTCTCGCTCTCCAGTAAGCACGGGCGCAGGTCTCCTACCTTGCTTCGCCACACTCCCCGTGTGCCACCCCCCAAGACATTTTTGGGGCTGACTCTCGGGTTTCCTCCTCATACCAGCGCCTCTCTGCCTTCGCTGCCTCCATCTCTGCTTTGGGGCGGCGATATTCCCCTGGCTGTGCCCAGGGTCCTCTCCCGTCTAGAATTTTCTCCCAATTCCACGAGTCCTGTGTCTTCGGCCGCTGTTGTTGCTTCCCATTACCACGCTGCTTGGTCCTCTGTTGGTGGGTGTTTCTGTAACGACATATTTCCTCATCCTCGTCTGAAGAGGTGTAGCAAGGATCGAACCAAAACGCAGCGTGGTAAGTGTCCATGTTTTAATAGTATAAACTGAACATGACACAATACAAAATAACAAAGTGAATATAAATGAAACAGTCCCGTGTGGCACAAACACTGACACAGGAAACAAACACCCACAAACCAACAGTGAAACCCAGGTTACCTAAGTATGATTCTCAATCAAAGACAACTAACGAAACCTGCCTCTGATTGAGAACCATACTAGGCCGAAACAGAAACCAAACATAGAAACACAAAACATAGACTGCCCACCCCAACTCACGCCCTGACCAACTAAATAAAGATAAAACAAAGGAAATAAAGGTCAGAACGTGACAATAATAATCTCATCATGTAGGCTATATGTGCTCTCTAGTCAACAGTGTGCAGATAGCGCTATTGGCTAGAGCGCACATGCCAATACCAGAGTGGGTACACTAGCTATATAACAAAACATTTTTTTGAGAGAAAACAATCAGTAGAGTTTAAAATACGATTGAAACCCATTGAACTTGTATTTTTGTATTCGTTACATGTGAATTTGACCGCAAAATATATTTTTATGTGCACTATGTCATCAGTTTTTGTTTAGCTGATTTTAGAATATTCACATGAAAATCGCCAATTGGATAGAAACCCAGCTAGTGCTAGCTTGTGCATAATATGGCTGGTCAGTAGTGGTCTTCAGTGGTCTGTAGTAGTCTAGTGGTCTACAGTTGTCTCCTCTTACCTCAGGTTGCCAGGGGTCTCTCCAGAAGCCTTGCAGCCAGACTGGTCTGTCTCCAGCACCTCCACCACTAGACCCTCCACCTCATTCACCACTGCCCCCGAACACTGGTCTAGGATCAGTTGAACTGCCTGGATTAAACACATCATATAGCACCACCGTCACGTTCACAGTCAGGTCCTAGCTCAGTTCATAATGTAAGCATCCCAATAAGGATTCCCCCTTCGGCTATTCCCCAATCCCCAACCATTCCCTCCTCCCAACCCCTCTGAGAATATGTCTGGACCTTTCCGTCACTGACGATGTCCAGGCGGTGCCATCGGCGGTCCGTGACGGTGGATCTCGCTGGGAGCTGCAGCGTCAGTGATCCCGATCCATGGCTGATGCTGAGGGTCGGAACGCCATTCCTCAATTCTGGAAGAGAGATAGGAAACAGGGATGAGGAGAGATAATAACCTTGAGATCACATAACAGTGGAAACACATTCTGATTCTCCATCAATCAATCTAGTCATTTTCACATACACATTCTTGGAAACAAGCCAATTTAGCCACCAAGCGCTTGAAACTGGCTGACTCACCAATATAGAGTTACATTGATGAGTCAGCCGCCTTAATGTTGCATTAACAGTATGCTTGTGAAAGTGTGTATGACTACATGGTGTGTGACCTGACCAACCTCTGTGTTCTACACTGCTACTCGGTTGAGCAGAACCAGTGAAAAATGCTTCACCGCAATCAATTCAGCAGCCATGTTCGATTTGCTATCCCCGGAGCGGGCGAACGTGGAGCAGGCTCGATAATTACATAAATTAATGGGACTGGGCTACCAAACAGATTATGTAAGGCCTTTCTAAAGGCCAAACTGGACTAATCTTTTAGGGACATATAGAACCACTGGGATGTGACATTAGGATTAGGGGGGACATGACTTGACATTAAAGCCACATGGCTTATAGGGACCTGAATATGACGCAGGCTTATTTTTTATTTTTTTTAACCTGTTATTTTACCAGGTAAGTTGACTGAGAACACGTTCTAATTTGCAGCAACAACCTGGGGAATAGTTACAGGAGGGGGATGAATGAGCCAATTGTAAACTGGGGATTATTAGGTGACCGTGATGGTTTGATGGCCATATTGGGAATTTAGCCAGGACACCAGGGTTAACAACCCTACTCTTACGATAAGTGCCATGGGATCTTTAATGACCTCAGAGAGTCAGGACACCCATTTAACGTCCCATCCGAAAGACGGCACCCTACACAGGGTAGTGTCCCCAATCACTGCCCTGGGGCATTGGGATAGTTTTTAGAGGAAAGAGTGCCTCCTACTGACCCTCCAACACCACTTCCAGCAGCATCTGGTCTCCCATCCAGGAACTGCCCAGGACCAACCCTGCTTAGCTTCAGAAGCAAGCAAGCTTATGAGGATATGAGTATGCCACCTTCACTAGAGGTTTGATCAAGAGTGCTGGTTGCCAGTCGATCCCCATATTGCTTACCTATCAATTTCCAGACACCTTGAAAGTAGGAAGTAGGAGTAAGTGGGTTGGACTTCGGTGTGGTTGTTTCTGTTCAGGCCCTACATGTAGGCTGTCTGTTCTTACCCAGAGCAATGTAGTCCTCCTGCTCTCCGGCCTGGGCGGGGCCTAGAGGGCCGTTGTAGAGCAGCAGCCCATTGGCTGACTCGGTTATGAACTCTAATGAGATGTGGCTCTGAAAGCAAAGCCTGATGGGAGGGAACCAGGCGTAACCCTGGCCGTGGAAGGTGTGCTTGGTCTGCTGGCACTCAGGCCCGTCAAACATGGGTGGACACTTGCACCTGAATGGCAGGGGAGAAACATTGCAAACGTGTTATTTCGAATGCTAATGCTAACAGCGAGAGCTCATGGTCCAACTGTCTCTGGCCGTTATACCTGTATCCCAACTCGCTGTCCTGACAGGTGCCTCCGTTGAGGCAGGGGTTGCGGGGGTAGGAGGAGCAGGCCTGGTGCAGGCTCTCTCTGGCCCTGCAGCCGCAGCGTGCCTCAGAGGAGGCGGAGACAGACACCAGGGAGGTGTTCCCGGAGCTGAGGGCGGTGGGGGTGAGGCTGAAGGTGACGTCGCTGCTGCAGCCACCCGACTGACTGCAGTCTGTGTAGGGACACTCGTCTATACCCACCTGGGAGATAGACACACCCAGCGCCGCTTCCAACTGAGAGGAGGGGGGAGAGAAAGAGAGAGTCAGTCTACTGCCTGTCAGCGAAATCAAATTGGTTTGATATCATCTTCATATCAGTCTTTCATAGACTTAATTTACAGCCAGGTGATGTCTCTGGATGAATTCATTCTAACTCAATCTGACTCCAATGGCTTAAAAGCAACTCACCAGCTTCATCCAGCTTAACAGGCAGCAGTAAAACTGTCAGTGACTCACATCCAGTGTATAAACAACTGCTTCTGGGCAGCGCAACACTCACTACAAAACAGTTTAGGATTTATGGACGAGTGAGGACTTCATAAAGACTCAAACGTTCTCTCCTGTCATCCCTCTTTTTCTCTCCTGTCATCCCTCTTTTTCTCTCCATCCATCTCTCTCCCTTTCTGTTCCCCCGGCACAAGCTTGGGTCACCAGCTGCTATCTCATGCCTTAAATGGATATGAAAGATTTACACACACCACCGCTGTGCGCGTGTGATTAAGTGTGTGTGAGAGTTTAAATGTGTACGCGTGTGAGTGATGAAATATGTAGGTTGTTGAGCATGGTGTCAGTGTGGGTGTTTAAGTGTGTGTGAGATTTTAAATATTAGTTTCTTTTTAGTAGTGCATCACTGTGTGTGAGATAGTGTGAATGTTTGTAACGTTGTCTAGTGTGAAGCTTTATGCGTATTCAGACTCTTATATGAGAGA
Source organism: Oncorhynchus masou masou (assembly GCF_036934945.1). Lineage (NCBI taxonomy): Eukaryota > Metazoa > Chordata > Actinopteri > Salmoniformes > Salmonidae > Oncorhynchus > Oncorhynchus masou. The sequence continues at coordinate 65,234,287 of NC_088240.1, forward strand.
CTTAGTGTGTATCCCGTCTTTACCTTAGCTTTATGCGTATTCAGACTCTTATATGTGAGACTTAGTGTGTATACCGTCTTTACCTTAGCTTTATGCGTATTCAGACTCTTTATGAGAGACTTAGTGTGTATCCCTTCTTTACCTTAGCTTTATGCGTATTCAGACTCTTATATGAGAGACTTAGTGTGTATACCGTCTTTACCTTAGCTTTATGCGTATTCAGACTCTTTATGAGAGATTTAGTGTGTATCCCGTCTTTACTTCAGCTTTATGCGTATTCAGACTCTTATATGAGAGACTTAGTGTGTATCCCGTCTTTACCTTAGCTTTATGCGTATTCAGACTCTTTATGAGAGATTTAATGTGTATCCCGTCTTTACTTCAGCTTTATGCGTATTCAGACTCTTATATGAGAGACTTAGTGTGTATCCCGTCTTTACCTTAGCTTTATGCGTATTCAGACTCTTTATGAGAGATTTAGTGTGTATCCCGTCTTTACTTCAGCTTTATGCGTATTCAGACTCTTATATGAGAGACTTAGTGTGTATCCCGTCTTTACCTTAGCTTTATGCGTATTCAGACTCTTATATGAGAAACATGTGTATCCCGTCTTTACCTTAGCTTTATGCATATTCAGACTCTTATATGAGAGACTTAGTGTGTATCCCGTCTTTACCTTAGCTTTATGCGTATTCAGACTCTTATATGAGAGATTTAGTGTGTATCCCGTCTTTACCTTAGCTTTATGCGTATTCAGACTCTTATATGAGAGACTTAGTGTGTATCCCTTCTTTACCTTAGCTTTATGCGTATTCAGACTCTTATATGAGAGACATGTGTATCCCGTCTTTACCTTAGCTTTATGCGTATTCAGACTCTTATATGAGAGACTTAGTGTGTATCCCTTCTTTACCTTAGCTTTATGCGTATTCAGACTCTTATATGAGAGACTTAGTGTGTATCCCGTCTTTACCTTAGCTTTATGCGTATTCAGACTCTTATATGAGAGACTTAGTGTGTATACCGTCTTTACCTTAGCTTTATGCGTATTCAGACTCTTATATGAGAGACTTAGTGTGTATCCCGTCTTTACCTTAGCTTTATGCGTATTCAGACTCTTATATGAGAGACTTAGTGTGTATCCCGTCTTTACTTCAGCTTTATGCGTATTCAGACTCTTATATGAGAGACTTAGTGTGTATCCCGTCTTTACCTTAGCTTTATGCGTATTCAGACTCTTATATGAGAAACATGTGTATCCCGTCTTTACCTTAGCTTTATGCATATTCAGACTCTTATATGAGAGACTTAGTGTGTATCCCGTCTTTACCTTAGCTTTATGCGTATTCAGACTCTTATATGAGAGATTTAGTGTGTATCCCGTCTTTACCTTAGCTTTATGCGTATTCAGACTCTTATATGAGAGACTTAGTGTGTATCCCTTCTTTACCTTAGCTTTATGCGTATTCAGACTCTTATATGAGAGACATGTGTATCCCGTCTTTACCTTAGCTTTATGCGTATTCAGACTCTTATATGAGAGACTTAGTGTGTATCCCTTCTTTACCTTAGCTTTATGCGTATTCAGACTCTTATATGAGAGACTTAGTGTGTATCCCGTCTTTACCTTAGCTTTATGCGTATTCAGACTCTTATATGAGAGACTTAGTGTGTATCCCTTCTTTACCTTAGCTTTATGCGTATTCAGACTCTTATATGAGAGACTTAGTGTGTATACCGTCTTTACCTTAGCTTTATGCGTATTCAGACTCTTATATGAGAGACTTAGTGTGTATCCCGTCTTTACCTTAGCTTTATGCGTATTCAGACTCTTATATGAGAGACTTAGTGTGTATCCCGTCTTTACCTTAGCTTTATGCGTATTCAGACTCTTATATGAGAGACTTAGTGTGTATACCGTCTTTACCTTAGCTTTATGCGTATTCAGACTCTTATATGAGAGACTTAGTGTGTATCCCGTCTTTACCTTAGCTTTATGCGTATTCAGACTCTTATATGAGAGACTTAGTGTGTATCCGTCTTTACTTCAGCTTTATGCGTATTCAGACTCTTATATGAGAGACTTAGTGTGTATCCCGTCTTTACCTTAGCTTTATGCGTATTCAGACTCTTATATGAGAAACATGTGTATCCCGTCTTTACCTTAGCTTTATGCATATTCAGACTCTTATATGAGAGACTTAGTGTGTATCCCGTCTTTACCTTAGCTTTATGCGTATTCAGACTCTTATATGAGAGACTTAGTGTGTATCCCGTCTTTACCTTAGCTTTATGCGTATTCAGACTCTTATATGAGAGACTTAGTGTGTATCCCGTCTTTACCTTAGCTTTATGCGTATTCAGACTCTTATATGAGAGACTTAGTGTGTATCCCTTCTTTACCTTAGCTTTATGCGTATTCAGACTCTTATATGAGAGACTTAGTGTGTATACCGTCTTTACCTTAGCTTTATGCGTATTCAGACTCTTATATGAGAGACTTAGTGTGTATCCCGTCTTTACCTTAGCTTTATGCGTATTCAGACTCTTATATGAGAGACTTAGTGTGTATCCCGTCTTTACTTCAGCTTTATGCGTATTCAGACTCTTATATGAGAGACTTAGTGTGTATCCCGTCTTTACCTTAGCTTTATGCGTATTCAGACTCTTATATGAGAAACATGTGTATCCCGTCTTTACCTTAGCTTTATGCATATTCAGACTCTTATATGAGAGACTTAGTGTGTATCCCGTCCTTACCTTAGCTTTATGCGTATTCAGACTCTTATATGAGAGATTTAGTGTGTATCCCGTCTTTACCTTAGCTTTATGCGTATTCAGACTCTTATATGAGAGACTTAGTGTGTATCCCTTCTTTACCTTAGCTTTATGCGTATTCAGACTCTTATATGAGAGACATGTGTATCCCGTCTTTACCTTAGCTTTATGCGTATTCAGACTCTTATATGAGAGACTTAGTGTGTATCCCTTCTTTACCTTAGCTTTATGCGTATTCAGACTCTTATATGAGAGACTTAGTGTGTATCCCGTCTTTACCTTAGCTTTATGCGTATTCAGACTCTTATATGAGAGACTTAGTGTGTATCCCTTCTTTACCTTAGCTTTATGCGTATTCAGACTCTTATATGAGAGACTTAGTGTGTATACCGTCTTTACCTTAGCTTTATGCGTATTCAGACTCTTATATGAGAGACTTAGTGTGTATCCCGTCTTTACCTTAGCTTTATGCGTATTCAGACTCTTATATGAGAGACTTAGTGTGTATCCCGTCTTTACCTTAGCTTTATGCGTATTCAGACTCTTATATGAGAGACTTAGTGTGTATCCCTTCTTTACCTTAGCTTTATGCGTATTCAGACTCTTATATGAGAGACTTAGTGTGTATACCGTCTTTACCTTAGCTTTATGCGTATTCAGACTCTTATATGAGAGACTTAGTGTGTATCCCGTCTTTACCTTAGCTTTATGCGTATTCAGACTCTTATATGAGAGACTTAGTGTGTATCCCGTCTTTACCTTAGCTTTATGCGTATTCAGACTCTTATATGTGAGACTTAGTGTGTATCCCGTCTTTACCTTAGCTTTATGCGTATTCAGACTCTTTATGAGAGACTTAGTGTGTATCCCGTCTTTACCTTAGCTTTATGCGTATTCAGACTCTTATATGAGAGACTTAGTGTGTATCCCGTCTTTACCTTAGCTTTATGCGTATTCAGACTCTTATATGAGAGACTTAGTGTGTATCCCGTCTTTACCTTAGCTTTATGCGCCATCACATTGCCGTGGAGTTTCTCGGCCTTGTAGTACGGCGAGCCATGGGCGGCGAACCACACGTTGATCTCGCGCTCACCCTGGCGGTTGCCATTGGCGACAGAGAAGACGTGGATGTTGTCCCGGCCGGTCTGGAGAAGCTCGGAGAGGAGACGACCCAGGCGGGAGAAAGAACTCTCCTGACCCGGTGCACTACTGAAGAACTGTTCCACTGTGATGTCTGCCCAACAGGATGGGGGGGTTGAATGGTCAGTACACTCAATTCATCATTTTGTAGTTCAACACACCACAAAGTGGAATGTTCCTTGCAAAACACTCCCCTGCCCAATGTTCTACAGGTAATGATAGAACAGATCAGTCGGATGCATGTAAATGCTCAGCTGGTGTCTGGGGCTGTTATGAACCTCGACCGTAGGGACCTATTAGATACAAGAAAGCCTGCCACACAGCACTCTGGCAGGCATGTCATCACACGTGACATGGTTACTATGGAAACATTATGACAGCATTAGCTCCTTATGGGCTGTGGTCAGTGACCACGAAAAAGAGTGAAAAGTGAGAATATTGGCTGATACACTAGGTTGCAAAACACTCACTGGACAGGCGCAAAGAGCCAGCGTTCTGGACCGCCTCCTCGTCCAGCTCCATGACGACGACCTCTGCAGTGGAGGTCACGTCGGGCCAGGTCTTGTCGGAGACACGCACCTCAAGGCTGTAGGAACCCACCGGCACAGGGGCCCCCTCTCTGATAATCAACTGGCCTGAGTTGTGGTTCAGACTGAACAACCCGCTGAGAGAGGGAGGAGGGAGGAGGAGATGGAGGGAGAGAGCGAGATAGAGGGAGAGAGAAATGGAAGAAGATCGAAAGGTAGTGGGAATAGAAGTAAAAGAGAGGGGGGGTGAGAACAGAGAGTAAGAGAGATCAGCAGTAGTCCCCCCGGTGTTCATCCATGCAGGACTCTCCCTGGCCTCCCTCCATGCTCACCATCTCACATTAAAACACTGAACTGTCCAGGGAGACAGCCACATGCATTATAGATGGCTTCACTATCAGTATCAATGCAACCCCCTCTTCCCTACCTCTCCTCCACTCTACCAACACCCCTCCCTCCTCCCACCTAGCCCCCTGTTAACTCCATTTCTCTATTCCCTGCATACCCAGTTCAGTGTTCACTCTACCTATTCCCAGCCTCTTGGGTTCCTTCTACGTCTACTCCCCTTAGACACCTTCTCACTACACTAACCCCACCAGCCCGACCTAAGCCCCATGCTAATGCTGCAGAACTTTCTATCCTATCCTGCTCCTAAAGTCTACTTCTCACTTCTCTAACTTTTCTTACTCACATGTCCTTGTTCCCTCTATTACAGTGACTCTTCTCCTTCCCAGCTATCTACTCATATCTTCTCTCCCCTTCCATCTATCATCCCTCTATTTACTTGGCCCCTGTCCACTCTGGTCCTTATCACTGGCTCAGATCATGACAAGGGAATGATGATGGTTCTGCTGTGACTATCTCCATCTACCTCACTCTCTCCTCATCTCTCAAGTTAGAGGTCAATGCCAAGGAGTTCATTGATGTCTTTCAAAATGTCTCTGTTTTTGAAGCTTCCGTCTCAACTGAAGATGGAGGGGGGGGGGACAAGGCATTTCTAAGAAATAGGGAATGCCCATGTGGACAAAGAAAGAAGCAGTACAGTATGTAAGCTCAGCTCTATAGAGCCTTTGTACAACTGGAGCAACAGACACATGTTTATGGCTGCGTTATTGTTTAAGCATCACATTGTTTGATGGCACACGAAGGTAAGTACCATCACACACTGGCCCACGATCAAACATGTCTACCCAGACTATTCACATCGCCCCCTCCCCGCTCCACACCACTGGCAATTTCTGTTGTCATCTATGCATAGTCACTTTAATTAACTCTACCTACATGTACATACTACCTCAACTAACCAGTGCCCCCGTACATTGACTCTGTACTGCCACCCCCCCGTATATGTTGTTATTTCGTACTGCTCCTCTTTAATTACTTGTTACTTTTATCTCTTATTCTTATCCGGATTTTTTGAAACAGATCTGTCGGTTAGGAGCTCGTAAGTAAGCGTTTCACTGTAAGGTCTACTACACCTGTTGTATTCGGCGCATGTGACTACTTCAATTTGATTTGATAAGAGGTTTGAAAAGGTGCCGTAGCTCTCTCTTACATAACATGACCTTCAGAAGTCAGGCCGAACGAGGTAATCAACTGAGCCATAAGAAAATTAAACCGGCTGGCCCAATCGAAGAGGTGCTGAGCTGTGGAGAGATGTGTGTTATGTCTTCCCTCCCCGGGAGACCAGGTTAACAGGTTGATGTAATACATTAATGAATCCCTGTTTGCAGAGCCAGCCGGGGCAAACATGCAACACAGCACTTTGGAGACAGAAAACAAATAGGCTTCAAATCATCATCTACACGGATGGCTGGTAGGTATAATGAGATGATCCATATAGTTTGGTCCTTCAAGATGCATTGGGATCTGCTGACTGGGGATTCAACATGGTAATGGCTCTTTCTTGCTCACTTTCTCTCTCTCTCTGTTGTTCCTTGTCATATTTTCGTGTGCTTACTAGTTCTCCAGATTATAGGTGTCTCATTAGAGGGAGAGGTGCGAGCAGCGTAATCAGCTTCTTTTCAGTGCACACCAAACATTGCGCACCCATCAAACAAAACCAGAGCGTCGTTCTTCGCTTCACTGAGAATTTTCAATACAATTCTTTATGAAGTATTAATAATGGTGCTCCTGACAATTCATATCTCGCTTTCCCTCTCTCCCTTCCAATCTATTTCTACTTTCTCTGCTTCTCTCACACGACCTGTTTCTCCTTCCCCTAACATTTCTCTTTCTCTCCTTTTACATTCTCTCTCTCTTTCAATCCCACACTTTTCTTCCCTCATTTCTCCCCTCTTTCCTCCCCTCTTTCCTCCCCTCTTTCCTCCCCTCTTTTTGTACACTCTTTTGTCTTATTCTCTTTTCCTCTCTGTGGCCGGGCTTCATTCCAACTTTAGTGAGGAGATCAAAGTACCTGGGGGGTTTGCCTTTGAATCTGTAAACCTTTTCGCTCCAGTCATCAAGGTCAGGGGATTGAACCTGTCCAAGCACTGTTGTGGGGAGAACACCTACGGGGGAAAACTCAGAATTAGGTGCTGGAAGACAACACCACCCTGTGGTACACCTAAAGCTCTCAGAGTGAGAGAAAGAAAGAAAGAAAGAAAGAGAGAGGAGGAGGAGGAGGGGAGGAGGAGGAGGGGAGAAGATAAGTTGGAGAGCGTCACCTCGTTGGCACATATGGACACGGTTTTGAAGACACAGCAGGGGAAGTGCACACATTAGCATGTTAGCTCCTGTTTTCCCTCCAAAAAGCTAAATGGAGTGCTGTAATCCCCTTAGGTGTGAAATAAAATAAAACATGTAATGGCTCCTGTTTATATGCCTATCAAACCTGGGACTTAAGCTTAAGTAAATTGTTTGCTTCATGGCATTTTGGAAATACATGATGAATTCTTATTAGAGGGTTAATGTACTTTCATCTGGCAAAACACCTACAGAGAATGCGCAAACAATACATTACAGAGTTTTTCCAGCAGTAACATCAAGCTGACAGATGGCCTGAAATACTAAATAAGTGATGTGGGGCTTCAAGAGGCCATACGCATTCAACTGTGACATGTAGTGCTGTAACAACATCAGCAGAATACTGGAGAAACATACCCTGGTAGCTGTACACAAAGAAGTCTGTGTGGCCCGGAGAGTGGGCGTGGTCATTCCTGTCGCCGATGACAACCGTCAGTGTGCTGGTTGAGCTCATTGGGGGAGAGCCGCTGTCAATCATGAGAATGGGAAGGCGGTACTCCTTCTGGCGTTCACGGTCAAAGGTTCGCAGGGTAGTCAGTGCAGCGCTACCGTTGCGCAGGTCAGTCAGGTTGAAATTGGTAGCATCGGAGGTTAACATCAGGAGACGGATGGAAAATGGTCCACCATTGGGTGAGGAGTCACGGTCGGCTGCGTGAAGAAGCAGGGACGTATCGTTTATTCTCACCGCCTGGGGGGCAGCCATGTTTTCCCACACAATGGGCTTGTAGGGCACCTCAAACTCTGGCCCGTTGTCATTGACGTCCAGTACAGTAACCATGACGATGGCGGTGCCGGTGAGTGGCGGGATGCCCGTGTCGGTGGCCAGGACCATGAGTCTGTGCTGGGATACCATTTCCCGGTCCAGAGAGTCAGACACCACCACCCAGCCTGACTGGTCCACCAGGAACTGCCCGTTGGGGTCAGACTCTTTGGCAATGCTGTAGGAGAAGCGGCCATTTAGTCCTGAGTCCAGATCGGCAGCGGTGACTTGAGCCACAATGGTGCCAACAGACACGTCCTCAGACATGGCAGGAGCCTCATAGAACTGTGGGAAGAAGACGGGCGCGTGGTCGTTGGAATCCTCCACCTGAACCAGGCAGTATGCCAGGCTGAAGAAGTCTGCGTCTTCTGCCTTCAAAGTCAAGTTGAACGTTCTCTCGTGGGGCTTTTCAAAGTCCATCTTCTTCTTCAGCCGCACCACACCACGCCGGTTCGCCTTGTCGGTCTCCACAAAGAACTTCCTGTCCTCATCGCCTCCGACGATGCTGAAAGTGACCACTGCGTTCTCACCCTGGTCGCCATCGCTGGCGGAGACTGCCAGTACCTCGCTGTTTATCTCTAGGTCCTCTGTCACCTATTAATGTTGATAAAAAAATTACATGAAAATATTGATAACAAAATACTCATCAAACATATTACAGAGCAACAGTGTTGGGGGGAACAGGTGTGTTTTGAGCAGGTGAACAAACCTGGGCAGTGTAGACCCTCTGGGTGAAGACTGGTGGATGGTCATTGACATCTGATACCATGATAGTAGCCGTCCCAGTCCCGGACAAGCCCCCACCATCCCTGGCCTCAACCACAACCAGATAGCGGTCCTCCGCCTCACGGTCCAGGGACCGTAGAACTGTACTGATGGTTCCAGTTGAAGGGTTGATGGAGAACAGATTGAGGTTGATCTCGTTGCGAACGTTTTGTACGATGCGGTAGGTCAGTATGGCATTCTTCCCGGCCTTGGGGTCATCTAAATCCGTGGCCCTCATCTCCATCACTGAGGTGTCGGCGGGAGAGTTCTCAGGCACGTGGCCAACAAAGCAGCCTGAAGCGTCCGGCGCCGGGCATGGGAAGACTGGTGCGTTGTCATTGATGTCACGAACTTCCAAAAGGACGTCAGCAAAGCCAGTGAGTCCCGCCCCTCCCTCATCGGTGGCCAGGACCAGGAAACGCCAGGCTGGGCGCTCCTCACGGTCCAGACGGCGTTGGGCGTAGATGCGGCCCGTACGCTCATCGATGGTGAACTCGCTGCCGGCTCCCTGGCCGTGGAGTGAGTAGCGCAGGGCGCTCTGGTCTGCGTCCTGGTCTGGGTCGGTGGCTGAAACCTACAAACAGGAAACACACAAAAACCTAGCATTAGACAGTAGGGCCGGATAGAGTCTGCTGTAAATTTTTCTTTTCAATGAAGTTAACTATGAATATATCATTTGATTTAACCATTTCTGTTGATTTACGGATATTCTGCCTCTTCAGATTCCATCGGGTTCCAAAAATAGGACATGAAAAGAGCATTGATTGCAGTAGCCAATATACAGTCCGTTGCCTTACAACAAAAATAAGACTATTTTCCTTGTTTCCGCTATAGATAATTAACCTGCCTTCATGTTATCTCTGTCTGAAGGACAAGCTCAGACACTTCCCCCCACATCTATCACCAGAACGCACAATGCAATTAAAAGTTAATAGATGCCAGCAAAAGAAGAAATATACTTTCTTTCTTCCTCTCTTCTCCTCTCACCGGAGGGTTTGTTTACAAAAGCCTTTGAAAGTTGATCTTTTTTTTCTCTCCATTTCCTGACAATGCAATGAGAAGACAATATCGAGACATTGTGCGGCGTACGACAGCGAAGGCCAGGTAAATACTCATTTCAAATTGGATTTCCTATCTTTTTTCTTTCGGCAGGATTATATTCATATACAGAGCGAAGGAAATTTGGGGAAGGGATGGCTGCCTGCCACACACTGGAAACTATTAAGTGCATTAGAGGGGAACTGAGTGCACATCAAATCAATTCCAACTCCAGGAAAGCAGCCCTGGGTTGAATACTGTGACACATGCCTCTCTCTGGGATTACTTCCATGCCCTCATGAATCGTACTCCTTTTGAATCTGATTTACCTTGGCGACATGCACATACAGTATTACTGGGAATTAGTGGGAATAGGTGTGACGAAACTAGGCTGGATACACAATGAAAGCCTAAGAAAAAGCAGGAGGCTCCACAACTATTTATCGTGGGTAAACTGTGGCTGCTCATGTTGAGTAGTATTAGGTATCAACACATTAGGATAGGAATATACCATTGGAGCCTGTTTGATTTCACATAATGTCCACATGTGCGATGAGTTACTGTATATATTATGTGACTTGAGAGGTGAAACCAAAGCCACATTTCCATCAATGGGTGGACAATGTCACTGCATTCACTTCCATTCTATTAAATGTTTTAATACTGCATGTATAAAACAGAACTTCCTCACAGCAAGTTTAGCTTTATCAAAAAAGGCTTTCAAATATCAGTTGTCATACACTGCTTATGTCGTTGTTACAAAGGGGCTATGTATGAATGGCCTCTGACCTCCAGCTAAAGACAGGAGGCTCTGTAAGTTAATGAAACAACCTAATGGTGTAATGCACTGTTTATGTGGCGGTTATAAGAGGTAAACCAGTATGTATGGCCTATAGTAGGGATCATCTACTAGATTCAGTCGCGGGACAATTCTTTTCTTGAGCGGATGGTCAGGGGCCGGTACATAATTACAAATAAACTGAAAATTGAGCGCAAGAAACCCAAACATATATACTATTTGACTAAAACATAATCATTTCAAACCTTGCTTACATTTGTATACGGGTGTCTCTATAGTACGTGTCAGAGTTCCAAAATTAAAATAATTTGCAGCTGATTTCCTGGTGTTGAAAATAAAATATTTAAAAACAAATTTGCCCAGAAAACTTGGGGAACCAAATAAAACCACCTGCGGTCCAAATTCGGCACATGAGCCGCCAGTTGGGGAACCCTGGCCTATAGTATGTATGACATCTGACCTCCAGCACGAAGACGGGCAGCTCGGTCAGCTCCTCTGTGACAGCGGCATGGTACTCTGTCTGGCCGAAGACGGGCGCCTCGTCGTTGCGGTTCACCACCTGGACCACCACTAGGCTCTCGTTCTCCCATTTCCCGTCGGAAGCCACCAGTCTCAGCTCATAGCGCTGCTCCATCTCGTAGTCTAAATGTTGGGCCACAAAGATGGTGCCCACCTCTGGCTCCACGTCAAAGGTGCCCATGGTGTTGCCAGAGGTTATCTGGTAGCGGAGCTTGGCGTTGGCACCTGGACAAGGAGATATGGCTGTTTCAAGGTTGCTTTTATTGGTTAGACAATGTAGAACTAGTAGTCCATGATAGAGGAGGAGAAAGGATGACATAGTTACAGGCAGTATGCTGTGGTATGTGTGTGCTCACTCTCACACACAAGCCTACAGGCTAACAATCTGCACACGTACAAACACGTGACGCACAAAAACTCAAAAACGACCTCACACTTCCAACAGCCCTCCACATTAAAGAACAACCCACCCAATACCCTCTCTGAGTCACACAATGCCATCCGACTATCAAATATTTTGGAGGAAAACATCATTGGACAGAATACAGAAGGCAGTGAGGGGTGGTCTCACCCACCCCCACCTCAACTTTGTCTCAGGCACCACCCGTCCTCCTCCCTCCCTGGCCCTTCATGTCCTCAGTGTGTTCAGTTAAAAAATACACAGAACAAATGAACATAGAGTACCAGTCAAAAGTTTGTACACACTTACTGATTACAGGGTTTTTCTTTATGTTTACTATTTTATACATTGTAGAATAATAGTAAAGACATCAAAACTATTAAATAACATACAGTGCCTTGCGAAAGTATTCGGCCCCCTTGAACTTTGCGATCTTTTGCCACATTTCAGGCTTCAAACATAAAGATATAAAACTGTATTTTTTTGTGAAGAATCAACAACAAGTGGGACACAATCATGAAGTGGAACGACATTTATTGGATATTTCAAACTTTTTTAATAAATCAAAAACTGAAAAATTGGGCGTGCAAAATTATTCAGCCCCTTTACTTTCAGTGCAGCAAACTCTCTCCAGAAGTTCAGTGAGGATCTCTGAATGATCCAATGTTGACCTAAATGACTAATGATGATAAATACAATCCACCTGTGTGTAATCAAGTCTCCGTATAAATGCACCTGCACTGTGATAGTCTCAGAGGTCCGTTAAAAGCGCAGAGAGCATCATGAAGAACAAAGAACACACCAGGCAGGTCCGAGATACTGTTGTGAAGAAGTTTAAAGCCGGATTTGGATACAAAAAGATTTCCCAAGCTTTAAACATCCCAAGGAGCACTGTGCAAGCGATAATATTGAAATGGAAGGAGTATCAGACCACTGCAAATCTACCAAGACCTGGCCGTCCCTCTAAACTTTCAGCTCATACAAGGAGAAGACTGATCAGAGATGCAGCCAAGAGGCCCATGATCACTCTGGATGAACTGCAGAGATCTACAGCTGAGGTGGGAGACTCTGTCCATAGGACAACAATCAGTCGTATATTGCACAAATCTGGCCTTTATGGAAGAGTGGCAAGAAGAAAGCCATTTCTTAAAGATATCCATAAAAAGTGTCGTTTAAAGTTTGCCACAAGCCACCTGGGAGACACACCAAAGGTGCTCTGGTCAGATGAAACCAAAATTTAACTTTTTGGCAACAATGCAAATCGTTATGTTTGGCGTAAAAGCAACACAGCCCATAACCCTGAACACACCATCCCCACTGTCAAACATGGTGGTGGCAGCATCATGGTTTGGGCCTGCTTTTCTTCAGCAGGGACAGGGAAGATGGTTACAATTGATGGGAAGATGGATGGAGCCAAATACAGGACCATTCTGGAAGAAAACCTGATGGAGTCTGCAAAAGGCCTGAGACTGGGACGGAGATTTGTCTTCCAACAAGACAATGATCCAAAACATAAAGCAAAATCTACAATGGGATGGTTCAAAAATAAACATATCCAGGTGTTAGAATGGCCAAGTCCAAGTCCAGACCTGAATCCAATCGAGAATCTGTGGAAAGAACTGAAAACTGCTGTTCACAAATGCTCTCCATCCAACCTCACTGAGCTCGAGCTGTTTTGCAAGGAGGAATGGGAAAAAATTTCAGTCTCTCGATGTGCAAAACTGATAGAGACATACCCCAAGCGACTTACAGCTGTAATCGCAGCAAAAGGTGGCGCTACAAAGTATTAACTTAAGGGGGCTGAATAATTTTGCACGCCCAATTTTTCAGTTTTTGATTTGTTAAAAAAGTTTGAAATATCCAATAAATGTCATTCCACTTCATGATTGTGTCCCACTTGTTGTTGATTCTTCACAAAAAATACAGTTTTATATCTTTATGTTTGAAGCCTGAAATGTGGCAAAAGTTCGCAAAATTCAAGGGGGCCGAATACTTTCGCAAGGCACTGTATAAGTAATCATGCAGTAACCAAAAAAGTGTTAAACAAATATATTTGAGATTCTTCAAAGTAGCCACCCTTTTGCCGTGATGACAGCTTTGCACACTCTTGGCATTCTCTCAACCAGCTTCATGAGGTAGTCACCTGGAATGCATAGTAAAAATAAAGAAAAATCCTTGAATGAGTAGGTGTGTGCAAACCTTTGACTGGTACTGTAAATATTTGTGAATACTCTCACGCATGCATGTAGACATCTTTCTAATTTCCTCTCTTCTTTTATCTCATTTATCTCTCTTATCCTCACCAATTATCTTATCTCCTCTCCTCTTCACTCTCCCATTCCTCCGCTCTAACCTCATCTACTCTACCGCTGTCAACCCTAATCAGATACCCCATCAGAAGCGGAAAGGAGAGGGCTAGGTCAGGATGGCGTTCCCGGTCTGGGAAATGGGAATAATGAGATGGGATCAAAGGAGTCTGAATCCTGACTGCTGGTGTCTGTCATGTTAGAGTGCTGGGTGCTCAATCTCGGAGCTCCACAGTGGGACCTTCATACTAGTCCTTATAAAGCTATGCAAGAGCTGAATAAGGACATGGTTGGGGTTCTACAGTAGTTAGGAGTCTGATGAGTAGAGATGTATGAAAAGGACTGTCAAGAATGCAGATGTGCACAAGGCTGGATGATTTACACTAAACATGACACATTCCATTCCATAAACAATCTCCATTTCATATTGTACTAGTTCCTGCACCAGCTTCCCATCCCCATGCTCAGATATGTGCGCATAAAAACAAACACACACTGTTTCTCTCTCTCTCACTCTTTCTTTTTTTCTTTCTCTCTCTCACAGACACACACATACCCACACTCCCTGTCTGCCTGCGTCTGGCTCGGGCCCTGTTTACCAGCACGGAGGAGAGTTTAGGAGACAAACACCATCTGTGTGAGACATGTCGGGCCTTCATTACGACATGTCATGCTCCGATTGGGAGTGTGTGTGGAGGGGGCTTAAGTGCGCTGCCCGTCAAAGCTTCTGAGCACGATCTGCCGTGAGACTCGCCAAGAGGGTGTGTGTGTGTTGAGTGAGTGAGTGAGTAAGTGTGTAAGTGTGTGTTGGGTGAGTGAGTAAGTGTGTGATTGTGTGTTGGTTGAGTGAGTAAATGTGCGAGTGTGTGTTGGGTGAGTGAGTAAGTGTGTGATTGTGTGTTGGTTGAGTGAATAAGTGAGCAAGTGTGTGTTGGGTGAGTGAGTAAGTGTGCAAGTGTGTGTTGGGTGAGTGAGTAAGTGTGTGAGTGTGTGTTGGGTGAGTGTGTAAGTGTGCGGGTGTGTGTTGGGTGAGTGAGTAAGTGTGCGAGTGTGTGTTGGGTGAGTGAGTAAGTGTGCGAGTGTGTGTTGGGTGAGTGAGTAAGTGTGCGAGTGTGTGTTGGGTGAGTGTGTAAGTGTGCGAGTGTGTGTTGGTTGAGTGAGTAAGTGTGCGAGTGTGTGTTGGGTGAGTGAGTAAGTGTGCGAGTGTGTGTTGGGTGAGCGAGTAAGTGTGTGAGTGTGTGTTCGGTGAGTGAGTAAGTGTGTGAGTGTGTGTTGGGTGAGTGTGTAAGTGTGTGAGTGTGTGTTGGGTGAGTGAGTAAGTGTGTGAGTGTGTGTTGGGTGAGTGAGTAAGTGTGTGAGTGTGTGTTGGGTGAGTGAGTAAGTGTGTGAGTGTGTGTTGGGTGGCGGGAAATAGTTCCTGTACTTTTGCCTCCGGCCGCATCCCTAATGATCGGTCTGGCCATATGGTTAACCCCCCCTCCCTTAAGTAAGACTGGTGAGGGGGGCAACTGTGCACATGAGGGGGGTGGAGAGGGGCTCAAGGGCTAAGTGGTTTCATCCTTAGCAAAGCAGGAGCTCCACTGAAGGCCCCAAAATTCTGATTAAGGTTACTAGCATATCCCCACCTCCCACTCCAACCACTCCATGCATTGGACCCCATCCCCTAACCCAATCTGCTTACCATTAAGCTCAACAACCTATATCTGTTTACTGCCAAACCTTCCGCTCAACTCAACTCCAATGTCAACCTCAGAAGAAGAAAAAATTGATCTTGTTAAAGCCCATCCAAAAGTTCTTCATTCGGCACATTTTCCACTTGGGATAGAAACCCGATCCTAAAAGGATGTCTGTCTGCAACAAGAGACACTGAAACTAATCAGGGGCCCCTCTATTCCCCACAGATCTGTTCCCTAATTATTTCAATTCCCCAACTTCCACTGGGAGTGTAATGGGAAAATATTGGGATTTCATGGAAAAGTGCCCTTGATGTGCTTTGAAATGAAATACACAGGGGGATTGGAATTAGGAGAGTGTATATGGGCATCAGACTCAAAAGTAAGGATATTCTAAATTGAAACAGATCTCTCCATGTGTTTGTCTACTTGACTATCTCTGTTGAGGAGGTGCATC
The DNA here is from genome assembly GCF_036934945.1 of Oncorhynchus masou masou. NCBI lineage: Eukaryota > Metazoa > Chordata > Actinopteri > Salmoniformes > Salmonidae > Oncorhynchus > Oncorhynchus masou. The sequence goes on from NC_088240.1 coordinate 65,250,194, forward strand.
CACCGTATGGCGGAACAGTGGTGGCTGGTAAAGAGAGGTCGCAGAGAAACCAATGGAAGTACCTCAGCTGGTAAAGAGAGGTAGCAGAGAAACCAATGGAAGTACCTCAGCTGGTAAAGAGAGGTAGCAGAGAAACCAATGGAAGTACCTCAGCTGGTAAAGAGAGGTCGCAGAGAAACCAATGGAAGTACCTCAGCTGGTAAAGAGAGGTAGCAGAGAAACCAATGGAAGTACCTCAGCTGGTAAAGAGAGGTAGCAGAGAAACCAATGGAAGTACCTCAGCTGATAAAGAGAGGTCACAGAGAAACCAATGGAAGTACCTCAGCTGGTAAAGAGAGGTAGCAGAGAAACCAATGGAAGTACCTCAGCTGGTAAAGAGAGGTCGCAGAGAAACCAATGGAAGTACCTCAGCTGGTAAAGAGAGGTAGCAGAGAAACCAATGGAAGTACCTCAGCTGGTAAAGAGAGGTCGCAGAGAAACCAATGGAAGTACCTCAGCTGGTAAAGAGAGGTAGCAGAGAAACCAATGGAAGTACCTCAGCTGGTAAAGAGAGGTCGCAGAGAAACCAATGGAAGTACCTCAGCTGGTAAAGAGAGGTCGCAGAGAAACCAATGGAAGTACCTCAGCTGGTAAAGAGGGGTAGCAGAGAAACCAATGGAAGTACCTCAGCTGGTAAAGAGAGGTCGCAGAGAAATCAATGGAAGTACCTCAGCTGGTAAAGAGAGGTCGCAGAGAAACCAATGGAAGTACCTCAGCTGGTAAAGAGAGGTCGCAGAGAAACCAATGGAAGTACCTCAGCTGGTAAAGAGAGGTAGCAGAAAAACCAATGGAAGTACCTCAGCTGGTAAAGAGAGGTCGCAGAGAAACCAATGGAAGTACCTCAGCTGGTAAAGAGAGGTCGCAGAGAAACCAATGGAAGTACCTCAGCTGGTAAAGAGAGGTAGCAGAGAAACCAATGGAAGTACCTCAGCTGAAGATTGTAATGGGAGAGTTATGAGATGTGAATTGTCTTGTTACACCACTAGCACGATAAAGGTGTATTGTTGTATGGATATTTTGTGTGTGTGTGTGTGTAATCATTATAATGCTCAATGGTTTGTGGATGTTGACAGGTGGTGAGAGGCTCTAAGAGCAGGGGACCATATATAAACTGGAGGTCAGATTGACTAATCCTATTACGGAAGCACACACACATGCACACCTGGACAAACGACAGTGGGTGTGTGTGTGTGTTGTTGTGTGAGTGTGTGATGATGTGATGAGAGGGCGGATAGACATCAGGGCAGGCAAGCTTCACTGGTCAATGAACACTGAGGTGATTTCACCTGAACTGTTTCACTAAGCTGTGTGTGTATGTATCACAGGGCTGTGGAGTGTGACAGTCAACCACTGATCTATTGGAACACTGTCACCTCCAGCACCAACATGGGACACTGAACTGACTGAAAATGGGACAATAGCACAAGAAAAGAAAACAGATGGGGAGGAAAGGGAAAGACAGAATAATGAGGTAGAGGTAGAGAGAGAGAGAGAGAGAGAGAGAGAGAGAGAGAGACAGAGAGAGACAGAGAGAGATAGAGAGAGAGAGAGAGAGGGAGAGAGCAGTGGAAAGACCAGAGATGAGCCAGGAAAGCTGCAAGAGAGGGAAGGAGAGGAGAGACACATAATGAGCCGATCTGAAATGTGAGAAATGAGACGAGAGGATCTGAGATGAAACACCACGAGATGAGAGACTAGACTACACAGGCAGACATCAACCCTACTTCCACCACCACAAGCATAGCCAGGATTGGCTGAGCTCAAACCTCCCCTCAAGACCTGCCTGCTCAGCAAGGCTAGCGCTTAGCCAGGGATCATGTTTTACAGCTAATCTCCCCGCTAATACAGATCATCTCCCTGCTTGGACACCTGCGTGGGAGGCCAGGGGGAAACAAAATGGCCACCACGGCAGTTTATTCCACTCACTCCTGTCTCTCCGTTGAGAGAGACGTTTTCCCTAATTATAGAGAGGGACACATTGTTGAGATGGCGAATTGGGGTAAAGTCTACAGAGCGGTGGCGGGATAAGCCAGAACATTTGGAAGGGAATTATAGTTGTTGTTTGCGGTAAGTTTGCTATCTTAGCACTTCTTAATTCTGCTTCAGTGTCTTTTTGGGCTGTATACTTTTACAAATCTGCCAAGGGATCAGGCTAGGGGTGTCTGAAGAGGGATAAAAAGCAGAGTCAAGACAGTTGCTAATTCAACTGAACATTGGAAAGGAAAAACAAAAACAAACCCTAAATTCAAGATGGTGGCCCCACTTCTCGTCTTAGACATTTACTAACTCTTTAAATGTAATGTAGCAGCCCATTAAATCAGATGTCATTTCAACACCTGCGTTAGCAGCATGGAAGGTGACATTTCCACCAGAACAACGATCGACATCTACTCCCACAAAGGGTTTACCGTTGTCATTAAGACGGCACACTGTTTTTCTTATTTATTAATTTTCAGAGGAGGAGAGACGAGGGACAAACAAAAACAAAGAGACAAACATCAAATGACTACCTCGGGGGGCCGCATCCATACCTCCCACATTCACCACAGAGATTTGCTAACACGCTCTGACAGAAAATGAGAGGAATAGAGAGAGAGTGACAGAGTGGGAGTCAGAGACGGAGAGAGAAAGACAGAGAGTATTCTTTACATAAATATACCTCCTATACTTTTCTTAATCTCTGTGGAGCCTGTCAAAGCATCAACAGAACATTCAACTTGATATTGACAGGAATTCATAAGCAGGGAGGGAAGTGACAGGGGGAGAGTGTGTGATTCCATTACAGTCGAGAGACAGAGTTGAACAGACAAGTAGGAAAAGCGACACCAGGATCAACACACACTGTACCACTCGAGCCCAAGTCCTCTATGGGTATCGGGCACTTCAACAAAGACATTATGACTACTGGACCCAGAGGACTGTCATTGTGCTTACATTCAATTCTCAATTGTTATGTTCGTGTGTCTTCAGACTTGTATCTGCCAAGGCCTTTGTAAAGATGAAAGATAATCTTCCAAGGGAGTAAACAGTAGAATTATAAACAGTGCTGTCCAAATAACGTTATAACTACGTCCCAGGAAACTAGCACCGATAACTTTACTTATTAACTTATCATTGTGAGCGCTGTTTTTTTTCAACAACAAAAAAGTCTAAAACCAGGTTGAGTGATTGAACCCTCCCCACCCTGAGACCAAGCCCAATGTGCCTCACCTTCATCTTCATCATTGGCCGTCACGGTGATGAGGACGAAGCCCACCTCCTTGTCTTCCTCCACGCTCACCTCGTACACCGATTGGGCGAAAGCCGGAGCGTTGTCGTTGACGTCTGTCACAAGGATCCGTACGTAGGCCGTGTCTGTGTGAACCAAAGAGAGGGATCTTTACTAACAACCAATCCAAACTGAAGCATGGACCTAGAGAGCAACACTAATGTATAGTACTCTGACATCAAATTATATTGGCTTGGTCTATGTGGACCAAAGACATTAAAAAGAGAGTACATTACTCTAAGTATTCCACCTGGCAAGAGAAAACAGAAGCATTAACCATCTAACCTCACAGAACACAGCAGTGTAATACCAAAAGGGGCAAAAGGGAGAATAATGTACATTAGCTAGTCATTTCCATATGAACTCTAGCGGGACCTAGATGGCTTGAACAAACAGTGTATTGGTGGGATGATTGTAGCATCACTATTCTTTTGCTGTACCTCTGTGTTTGAGACATTATTGACCCAAAACCCTGATTAGCCATTAGCTCGTTCCATTAGCGCATCGCTAACGACGTCTTAATGAATGAAGTTCATGCTCTAATAACAGGGATTGAGCCAGCTGGTGTGTGTGTGTGTTTGTGTGTGTTTCTGTGTGTGTTCCTGTTACTGCCTGGTTAGAAAACGACTGATGTGTTATTGACTGGTTAGGTAATGGGTAATGGGGGGGGGGGTTGATGGAGGATACGGTGGGTAAGTGGACAGAGCTACCTATTATGAGAGAGTATGATACTCAGAGATTCCCTGTCTGGACAGGTGTGCCCGTGTATGGACTGCAAACATGTGTGTATGCAGAGGACTGTAGCTATGTGAGATACCCACCAGTGTTGGGCTGGCCCTGCTGTCCAGGCCTGGCTGACTCGGAGCTGTCCTGAGACTGGACCTCTATGAGGTAGGAACCTTTCTGCTCACGGTCAAACGAGGCCCGGGTGTGTATGACCCCAGTGTAGGAGTTAATACTGAAGTACTGAGAGTCTCCACTCTCATCCTTCAAGATCACATAGTTTATCTGTAGACAAAGATCGAAACGCTAATGCAATATCAGGACAAAATTACATACAATATTGTGTTTCTGTTGAATTATTCTAATTTGAAATGGTAAGAAAATCAAGTGATTGTGGGAAATGTAGTCATTCGCAATAGAGTCTGCAGGGGTCCTCACCATTCCATGGAGGCCTGAGTCGAGGTCCGTAGCAGAAACCTGCACCACCGATGTTCCGATCTCTGCCCCCTCTGGAACGGTAGCCTCGTAGGTGGAGGACAGGAAGAAGGGAACGTTGTCGTTTACATCTGGAGAGGGGAGAGACAGGCCAGAGGTCAGGGTCAGGGAGGTGATACAGGCCTTCTATTAAGAGCCTGCTAACAGAGGTCCTACCACACCTATTGTTTTGCCCTCAACAATGCTAATGCTAAGTAGACAAACCCAACTCTTAGGTCACTGTCTCTCCAGGTTTTAAGACTACTCTCTAGATGTACATAAGATTAGGAACATTTGTGATTTCCCTAAACGCCCCAAAAATACAATTATTCACAAAGTCAGACAAGAATACCCTCTTTTCTTCACGCTATTAGAACGAGATATTTGTGTTCCCGCCTCCTTCACAGGCGCATGTGGTATGAGTCATCGCTAAATAATCAGTCATTTTAGCCGCTAGTTTTCTCTGTCGCTAGCTGATTACACCTTCCTCCAACAGGCTTCGAGGGACTACATCTTCCCTGTCATTACCTTTCAATCTCCTCTCTTCCTCCTCTCAGCCTTCCGCCTTCATTAACTGAGCTGGAGATTCAAGTATTTATGTTGTGTTGGAAAGCCCTTCACTGTTCCCTACTGCTCAAGCCTGCTTGCTGTCTTCTCTCTCTCTTTTCCTCATAAAACTCACTTCCAGCAAGATGAAATGGTGTGGCCAAGGTATTGTACATATAATTAAACCCATTTAGCAGACACTTTTATCCAAGGCAATTTACAGTCATGAGTGCATACATTTTACAGGCCCCAGGAATTGAACCCACAACCCTGACAGTACAAGCACCACGCTCTATCAACTGAGCTACGGAGGACCACAGTAGTTTTCATAAGTTGCATGTCTCAGGAGTAAATGTATCCAGCGTTCACACTAGTATACACACTGTTAAAATCTAAGAGTGTACACTATACACACTGTTAAAATCTAAGAGTGTACACTATACACACTGTTAAAATCTAAGAGTGTACACTATACACACTGTTAAAATCTAAGAGTGTTCTCTATACACACTGTTAAAATCTAAGAGTGTACACTATACACACTGTTAAAATCTAAGAGTGTACACTATACACACTGTTAAAATCTAAGAGTGTACACTATACACACTGTTAAAATCTAAGAGTGTACACTATACACACTGTTAAAATCTAAGAGTGTACACTATACACACTGTTAAAATCTAAGAGTGTACACTATACACAGTGTTAAAATGCCTCCTACCTGTAACATTGACGTAGACGGTAGTAAAAGAGGCCAGTGGAACAGCAGCTACGTTCTGCACTCTGACCCTTAGTGTGAAGAAGCGCGTGGTCTCACAGTCCAGAGGTTCCGCAACCAGTATGGTGGCAGAGCCATCAGACCTGTTGGGTTTGATGTAGAAACGGACAGGCATGTTGGTCTCCGGGACCTGACCCTCCTCAAGGTTATAGGTCACTCTAGAGTCACCCAGCGGCGAGGTGGCCTTGATAGTCTGGAGGAGAGGAAACAGGATATGACATCATTAGTGAAAGGATAGGGAGGTGGACATATATGCAAGTGTATATGCATGTCTGAACAGAGTGAATGAGTGCGTGTGTGTGTGTTCATATGAATGTCTTAACAGAGTGAGTGTGTTCTTTTGTCTGTGCAGGTTCATTTGAGTACCAGTGTGTGTTCCTGAAGTACAACACAGAAAACTAGGAGGAACCTGCTTGGGCTGTAATGTCCCATAGATTTTGTTTTATTTATCTTGGAGGTGAATTACTGAAAAAGAGCCAATGACTAACAAAAGGAGTTGGCTTTGGCCAAAGCTCCCTAAAGATCATTTGCATTATTAGAGAGCGGACCCATTTAAAATCAGCACAGCCATCTCCCTACTGCTGACATCTCCCTACTGCTGACATCTCCCTACTGCTGACATCTCCCTACTGCTGACATCTCCCTACTTCTGACAGCTCCCTACTGCTGACATCTCCCTTCTGCTGACATCTCCCTACTGCTGACATCTCCCTTCTGCTGACATCTCCCTACTGCTGACATCTCCCTACTGCTGACATCTCCCTACTGCTGCCATCTCCCTACTGCTGACATCTCCCTACTGCTGACATCTCCCTACTGCTGACATCTCCCTACTGCTGACATCTCCCTACTTCTGACAGCTCCCTACTGCTGACATCTCCCTTCTGCTGACATCTCCCTTCTGCTGACATCTCCCTACTGCTGACATCTCCCTACTGCTGACATCTCCCTACTGCTGACATCTCCCTGCTGCTGACATCTCCCTGCTGCTGACATCTCCCTACTGCTGACATCTCCCTACTGCTGCCATCTCCCTACTGCTGCCATCTCCCTACTGCTGACATCTCCCTACTGCTGACATCTCCCTACTGCTGACATCTCCCTACTGCTGACATCTCCCTACTGCTGACATCTCCCTTCTGCTGACATCTCCCTACTGCTGACATCTCCCTACTGCTGACATCTCCCTACTGCTGACATCTCCCTACTGCTGACATCTCCCTACTGCTGACTCCACTTCAGGAATACATTGGTGACTTTCCAAGTCTGATCCATCAAAGTTCCTATTGAACTGATATTGCAAATGTATGGAGACACTTTCCACTGGAAAATCAGCTCCAGACTATCCGGTTCTAAATGAAGGCTGCAGGGTTTTCACAACGCTCCCACTCTCTCTTTTCCAGGAACCGTGGCAGAGAAAACCAAAGTGACAGGAAATGATACGGGGAAGTATATCGCTGCCGCGCATACCTGGGTACAGAGGGGGTCCATCAATGGGATTTCACAGACATGGTGTCACGCTTATTGATGGCCCCCCTTCCTGTTTATACCAGTATGGAGGTCAGGTGTGAGAATGTTTTCTTTCCTTTCTGTATGAAACATATGGGGCGGTTGGAAGGACGTGATCCTACACTCACCGGGACAACAGGCAGGATTCTCATTGTTCTGAGGACTCCATTATGGGTCACAGCTGCACGCTGTCTGGCACCAAATCATTTGTTACTTCAAGGGTTCCGCCAAACGAACTCCATAAATGAGAGCATTTATTAAATAGACGACACTATGAAGTAAGCACACCATTTCAAGCATAGTATGTTTAAGTGTGTTCAAGAATTCATAGTTGTAGCTCTTGTCCAAACATGTCAAAATAATGGTGTAAACCATCTATGGGCAAAGATACTAGCGAACCATGAGAACGTTTTAAGAGGGGTGTTATTCGGGAATCTACTGTGTGTGCCTGACTGTGAATGTGTGTGTGAGTAGGTGAATGTGTGTGTTGGTGTGTGTGCTCACATGCAGTGCCCTACAGCAAAAGGGTCTGACCTATAAAAGCAGGAAGCAGGTGGAGCTTTTAAGACCCATGTTCTCTTTGCCACTTGTCCTGTCACAATGCTGTGTGTGTGTGTGTGTGTGTGTGTGTGTGTGTGTGTATATGTGTGTGTATGTATCTGTGTGTGTGCACTTGAGTGCGGTGTGTGTGTGTGTGCGTGTGTGTACAGTACACTAGAGCTTTTAAGGCCCATGTTGTCCTTTCCCTGCCACACAGCCACAGAGTCACAACCTTGACAGGGAAGGATTACATTAACCATGGCCGAATGAACCTCACTTCACCACTCATTCTGCTTAGATCCAGCAGAGATCCCACACACACACATATGCCCGCACGCACACACACACACGCACGCACGCACGCACGCACGCACGCACACACACACACACACACACACACACACACACACACACACACACACACACACACACACACACACACACACACACACACACACACACACACACACTCTTCAAATTCACCATATCTACACTACTGGAGATTCTGAGATTCTTTAAACGTCCAGTATTCTGACATGGCTGTCTACTTTTGCAAATCGTCCATTTCGGATGCATAAGAATGAAAGATTACAGCAGAGAGTGCTGTAGTGGAATGGTAGCCTTTGAGTCCAAGTTTGGCAAACAAAAGGCATTCAATCTTCTCATTGACTGACTGGAGTGTAACCAGGCACTGTTCTTGGACTCCAAACAACAATGGAAAATTTGAAAATCAAAATGGCACCGGATAGATTTGACATTTTTGCGTGATTATCTGGACATGCAAGACTGAACCACTGTCTGAGTGAGTCACTGTCTGAAAAAACTATCCTGGAAGTCAGGTTGAAAACTAACAGCACAACAAAAACAAAATCATATTTCTATCTGTTGAACAACACCAAAACCCATTCTTACCCATTATGAAATTGCAATAACATAAGAGGAAAAGCATTGGAAGGGAGAACATTGAAAGTAGCATTGTTGTATTGTATGTCCATGACTCACTATACTTGGTTAGAGATAAAGAGATAGAAAGAGAGAGTCAGGGAGAACAGACTTTCCTTTCTGACTCAGTGGAAGAGCTCTCTCTCTCTCTCTCTCTCTCTCTCTCTCTCTCTCTCTCTCTCTCTCTCTCCGGGAGCCAGCTAGTGCGTTAGCAAGACCCCAGAGGTGCCCCTGTGGACCCCCAACTTCCCACCTACCTCAGCTTCTCGCAAAAAAATATTTCACTTTTATGCTTCAAAAGCCTTGTTGTGTTGAAATATTCATGCCAGCATGAGTTTAGCTTCAATAATTGATTTTGATTATCTGCTGAGAAAATACAAAACTTGTCCAACCTCTTGTATTCCACCTTATTAAAGACCCCTCACGCACCGGGCCTCCCCTCCCCAGTTTACATGGGCGAGCCCTGGAACAGGAGCATGATGGGAATGATACCCTATTATCTCGCCGGCGTGCTAAAGAACAAGGCCCCTTAATTACTTCCTCAAGGTTGCAATTACCGCGTTTGGAAATTTGCTAATTATTGTTCCTTGAGATAATTCCACAATGAGAGGCTCGATATTTAAATGTTTAATTAGGGAGACGGATAGATAGATAGATAGATAGATAGATAGATAGATAGATAGATATATAGATAGATAGATAGATAGATAGATAGATAGATAGATAGATAGATAGATGGAGGAGGGAGGCGAGAGGGAGAAAAAAGAGATAGTTGGATAGATGAACAGAGGCACTCGGTAACACAACAAGGCAGCTCAGGGATGCTAATGAATGCATTATACTGTTTAACAAGCCTAATTTGTATTTAGAGTTCTAAGAATGAATTACTGTGAAGGCTCCCAAAGCACAGAACCGATTTTAACAGTCAGTTGCTCCACACCAGGGAGTAAATACTGTACTTAGAGTGGAACTAGAGAGCGATAGAGAGAGAGAGGGAAAAAAACTGTGTAATTGTTGTGAAGTGCTTTGTTGTTCAAGTTATATTAGTACAGAGAGACATTGTACAGTGTGAGAGGAAGAGAAAGAGAGAGGGAGAGAAAGAGAGAGGGAGAGTGAAGATAAAGAGAGTTTGTAAATGAAAAGAGAGAGAGCAGAAGAAAAAAAGAGAGAAAGTGAACAAGTTCTCTGGCTAATAACGATTCTCCACTAACGGTTGGAAGTGTTGAAAGTTTTCTCCATTAAAAGGCCAGCGACTACCATGGTAACTCCTGGCAGCTGTTATCTTGAAAGCTTTTTATAAAAGGCAATATTATCTGTCTAGCCAATCAGAGGCTGCCGTTAACCACCATTAGTAAACCTATTGAGCCCACCACACTACAGAGACTATAGTGGACCATGACACCAACTTATGGAGCTTCCTGAAAGAGTTTGGAAGAGGGAGGGAGAGAGACAGAGGAGAGATGAGAGGAAAGATCAAAATAAAGAAGCAGAGAGAAATCAATGAGGGAAAGGGCTGAGAATAGAAGAGCACAACCCTTTCATACAGGGCTCAGTGATCTCTAGGGAAAGTGGTGTGCGTTCGTCTATTAGCGAAGACATGCAGGGCCCGGTTGGGACTGGCCTTTGGCACATGCACAGTCACTGCACAAGTCACAGAGGAGACAGTAACATGTGGCCATCAATAAAGTTGTCATGAATGGTACCAACTAGGCCATAATGCATCCATGAACAACATTATAAAGGGCTCATAAGCTTGACCATAAGAAAGCTTGACCATAAGATGTTAACATGCAGCCAACATTTACTAGAATCATCTTCCATATTTTCATGTTCATTAGAAAGCGCTCATCTGAATTCAATAAGTCAACAACTGACAAGAAGCTCCATTTCTCGCATATCAGTTCAGGGGTGCCGAGCAAGTCCTCTCAATGGCACAATGCACCAAGCCTAAAGCTGAGGTGGGAACAGACATAGCTCTAATGAGAAATCATGTCATTACACATCAATGGTGTCTGGGGTGGGGGGGGGGAGATCAGAGATGTAGCCTAGCTCAGCCTGGCCTAGCGTAGCATTAGCTACACTGCTGTCAAACATGTTTTGGTGTAGAGAAAGAGTTGTGTTTGTGTTCAGTCGTCTACCTTTCACCTGCTGCATATTCCTTGTGTATTGCAGTGGGTGACTTCTAGTATGTATGTGTGCTTAGCACATCAGAGAATTGTGTCAGATCTATCTTTGACAGGCTGCACCCCCCAATGAATAAGCCCAGGGTATGTAAACAACGCGGCACTCTCCTCCTGCTCCATCACTCCACTTCAAAAAGAGATGGACCCCAAAAACAACCCCCACACATCCTCAACAACAATAAAGAGGCCTGAGGAGGAAAGTGCGTTGACAGCGCTGATGAGACAAAAGCAACCATCCTACTGGCTCTCCACAGGAGAAGGGCCTCATTGATATGGAGATTTCTCCCTGCATCCGTGTCTCTCATCCCTGGCAACAACGTAATTAACAGATCATATTAGCCCTGCTAAATTTAAAACAACAATTTAAATAGCCGCAATAATGCCCTCAGTGGAAGAACAAACCAACAAGGAGGAGAGGAAGGGGGTGGAGTTGGGAAGAGAAAGAGTTTTGGCCATCGACCAACTGGTTCCAGAGAGGGGTTCAAGAGAGACATGGAGGGACAGAGAGAAAAAGAGAGAGATAAGGAGAGAAAGACTGAGAGGGAGACCTGAAGGTCATCTGGCTATCGACAAACAGGTTCCAGAGAGAGAAACTGTGAAAGAGAAAGAATGAGAGAACGTGACATAAGCCTTCCCTATTTTCCAATTCCACGGAACAACCGCTTTGAGGGAGACGTCTGTATTAATGTTTTTGACTTTGAGCCTCTAGTGGATTAGTGGCATTCATTTTCTACTCTCTCTCTCTCTCTCTCTCTCTCTCTCTCTCTCTCTCTCTCTCTCTCTCTCTCTCTCGCTCTCTCTCTCTCGCTCTTTCTGTCCCTCTCTCTCTCCCTCTCTCTCTCTCTCTCTCTCTTTCTGTCCCTCTCTCTCTCTCGCTCTTTCTGTCCCTCTCTCTCTCCCGCACTCTCTCTCTCTCGCTCTCTCTCTTTCTGTCCCTCTCTCTCTCTCTCTCTATCTCTCTCTCTCTTTCTGTCCCGCTCTCTCTCCTGCACTCTCTCTCTCTCTCTCTCTCTCGCTCTTTCTGTCCCTCTCTCTCTCCCGCAATCTCTCTCTCACTCTCTCTCTCTCTCTGTCTCTCTCTCTCGCTCTTTCTGTCCCTCTCTCTCTGTGTCTCTCGCTCTTTCTGTCCCTCTCTCTCTCTCCCTTACTCTCTCCATCTCTTTTTCTCCCAGTGAAGCTGTGAGGAACGAGAGCTGAGCTGTCAGGAGATGAATACAGTAATTAAGCGTCTCCCTCTGTTGCGCAGTCCGAGGCAATAAGAGACCATTGTAGAGTCTTAACAGGGTGTATAATTTTATCTCCTTCCCTCTCCTCGCTCCCTTTGTGTCCCGTGTCAACGCTGACACAGATACCGGGTGGCTCGATGCGTTTCTGCCATCTCCTGCCATAGAGGGATCAATTCTAATTCGGTGTTGTCAAAAAAAGGGGCCTGGGAGCATATTTAAAAACAGGTTATCAAAAACGACAAGCGAAGCAAAGCGAGTGAATGAACATGATTTTGGCAAAAGTAGCGTCAATACGTCCCCCCGCCTTCTCCTTTTCAAAAACTGACTCACTACTATTAAAGGAAACACTATCCGGGGAAATCTTCTAACATTACATTTAACATTTGTAGCATACTTTTGAATCGTGTGCAAAATGAAGACGGGCATGGATGGCAGCAGGGGTAAGATGGAAGAGGAGAAGCACTGGGAGGGAGGCGGCGGGGGTAAGATGGAAGAGGAGAAGCACTGGGAGGGAGGCGGCGGGGGTAAGATGGAAGAGGAGAAGCACTGGGAGGGAGGCGGCGGGGGGTAAGATGGAAGAGGAGAAGCACTTGGAGGGAGGCGGCGGGGGTAAGATGGAAGAGGAGAAGCACTGGGAGGGAGGCGGCGGGGGTAAGATGGAAGAGGAGAAGCACTGGGAGGGAGGCGGCGGGGGTAAGATGGAAGAGGAGAAGCACTGGGAGGGAGGGAAGAGGAGAAGCGGCGGGGGGGGTAAGATGGAAGAGGAGAAGCACTGGGAGGGGAGGCGGCGGGGGTAAGATGGAAGAGGAGAAGCACTGGGAGGGAGGCGGCGGGGTAAGATGGAAGAGGAGAAGCACTGGGAGGGAGGCGGCGGGGGGTAAAGATGGAAGAGGAGAAGCACTGGGAAGGAGGCGGCGGGGGGTAAGATGGAAGAGGAGAAGCACTGGGAGGGAGGCGGCGGGGGTAAGATGGAAGAGGAGAAGCACTGGGAGGGAGGCGGCGGGGGTAAGATGGGAGAGGAGAAGCACTGGGAGGGAGGGAGGCGGCAGGGAAGAGGAGAAGCTAAAGATGGAAGAGGAGAAGCACTGGGAGGGAGGCGGCGGGGGTAAGATGGAAGAGGAGAAGCACTGGGAGGGAGGCGGCAGGGGTAAGATGGAAGAGGAGAAGCACTGGGAGGGAGGCGGCGGGGTAAGATGGAAGAGGAGAAGCTCTGGGAGGAGGCGGCGGGCTAAAGATGGAAGAGGAGAAGCACTGGGAGGGAGGCGGCAGGGGTAAGATGGAAGAGGGGAGAAGCACTGGGAGGGAGAAGCACTGGGAGGGAGGCGGGGGGGTAAGATGGGAGTGGAGAAGCACTGGGAGGGAGGCGGCGGGCTAAAGATGGAAGAGGAGAAGCACTGGGAGGGAGGCGGCGGGGGTAAGATGGAAGAGGAGAAGCACTGGGAGGGAGGCGGCGGGGGTAAGATGGAAGAGGAGAAGCACTGGGAGGGAGGCGGCGGGGGTAAGATGGAAGAGGAGAAGCACTGGGAGGGAGGCGGCGGGGGTAAGATGGAAGAGGAGAAGCACTGGGAGGGAGGCGGCGGGGGTAAGATGGAAGAGGAGAAGCACTGGGAGGGAGGCGGCGGGGGTAAGATGGAAGAGGAGAAGCACTGGGAGGGAGGCGGCGGGGGTAAGATGGAAGATGAGAAGCACTGGGAGGGAGGCGGCGGGGGTAAGATGGAAGAGGAGAAGCACTGGGAGGGAGGCGGCGGGGGTAAGATGGAAGAGGAGAAGCACTGGGAGGGAGGCGGCGGGGGTAAAGTGTGATGTTTCAGTTTTGTCAGGTGAACTGTAGCAGGGTTGTGTACTCGCCTTGGCAGAAATGTTTCGAAGTACCCTGCTAAACATGCTGATGGTCGGGGAAAGTGAGGTGCATTTTATACTACCGCTCCTCAAGGCTCTATTTCCTGATGAACAGGATGGGAATAGTCTCAGAAGAACTACTTTCCCCTCCGACAGGGAGTAAGGTCCTAGAGATGTTGATGCCAGTCTGTCTGGAGGCACTAATAGGAGCCTAGTCACCACTATCTTGGCAAGCTGCTGGTGGGGTGGGAAACTCCTTTTGGGGGGTCTTTATTATCTTGGTCAGTTGGAAAGAGATTAGGCTATCATGTTGGAACATTCCCCCAAGTTGCAGTTGGTAGAGCATTGAACCATCTCTACCACAGCTGCTACTACCAGAAACCTATGTATGGTTGTGGTTGACCTTATATCATAGTGTCAGTTGACACCATGTCTCCTGGTTAAGGAAAAGGTCACTATGAGGTCCACTCACCACTATCTTGGCGTCGCGAACGATGTTCTCGGACACAGTGACCCAGTACTCTAGCTGCTCCCACTGGGGAGGCTGGTTGTGCACGTTGGTGATGATGATCGTCAGCTCCACAGAGCTGCTCCTGTTGCCCCCGTCTGTGGCCACGATCTGCTGGCTGATCCTCGACGTCTGACGGCAAATAGAAGAGAGAAAGGAGGGGCGACACGGAGGTTAAACATGGAAATCATATGGAGATGAACAAAACCCAGGGTTGAAACCCCTCTTGGAAGCACCTCTGTCACATCTTAAATGTACCTTCATGTGCAAATGAATGGAAGCAGTCTCCATCAGTTTGTTCCAACCCACTAAGTAACAGATCAGATGCAGTATATTTACAAACTTATCCACTTGGTCAGTGTCATGACCTTCCAGTGACATCCTCCTCTAAACCACAACCTTCCTACTGTCTACAGAAGACTGCTCTGATGTCATTCATCCTTACATCACGCCAGAGATACAGACGGAGAGACAGAACGAGAAACAGAGAGAGGGAGAGTGAGAAAGAGAGAAATGAGAGAGGAGATATTCCAACTGACATGGAGGTATTCAGATAAATGATTCTCTGCGAGGGGAGTGTGAAAGCTTGGTTAAACAGATCATTGATACGGAGAAGAGAGATCCGAGAGAAAGGGGTGACATTTAAAGTGGAGGAATATTTTGCATTATTTACATGGGACATTAACTGGGAGACTTCACAAGTCTATTGTTTGGAGGGTGACGATGGGGTCACTCTCTCCACATCTTGATTTGACTTTGGGAGGTTGTTGGACTTGGAGAACAAAGGGAGGGGCTTTTCTATGACGCACACATGCACACAAGCTAATACACACACAAATCCAGGCACATGTCAATATATGCATAATATACAGACATCCAGTCATGAACACAGTGGCAGGGAGAAATAGGGACAAAGGAGGGTGGGGAATGAAGAGAGTAGGGAAAAGGAGACAGAAAGGGAATGAGAGCCGGTTGTGGTTGTCTCTGTCCTGACAGGGTGGATAACTCTACCTGACGTGTGCTAGGTCTCTGCTGAGCAATGGTCTCTGACACACACACACACACACACACACACACACACACACACACACACACACACACACACACACACACACACACACACACACACACACACACACACACACACACACACACACACACACACACACACACACACACAGAAAGGAAGGAAGAAGGAAACCAACAGGTCCATCACTATAACCCCCGACCCCGCCCCCAAACCTCAGCGCTCCTGTCAAACCTCATCTGTGTCAACTCAAAATGGAGACCAGACTTAAGAGCTAAAAGGTGTCGGATGTGAATCAGGCATGAATATTTCACTAGCTGGTACGGGTCACCTAGAACCTAACCTCAAGCCTCCCACCTTCCCCACTCTATCTTACCCTCTCCCCTCTCTCCCTTTTTCCTTCTCAGCTGTGGCTGAGAGAAAGAGAGAGAGAGAGAGAGAGAGAGAGAGAGAGAGAGAGAGAGAGAGAGAGATTCTAACAATACAAGATCTACAATGGAAACATAGCTCTACCCGACATATATCACAGTTGATATCCAGCTTATGGTCAAATTTACCAGAGATACTATCGATTCCGTACATACACTCTTACAGAGGATTTCTGTGAATACTGACAAACAATCGAGCTAGTAAACTGTAATGACTTACCAAACCAAAAACAAGAATACATGCAGAGAATACAGAGAGAGAGACCAGGAAACAAGAGAGTACATAGAGAGAGACCAGGAAACAAGAGAGTACAGAGAGAGAGACCAGGAAGGAAACAAGAGAATACAGAGAGAGAGACCAGGAAACAAGAGAGTACAGAGAGAGAGAGAGACCAGGAAACAAGAGAATACAGTGAGAGAGACCAGTAAACAAGCGAATACAGAGAGAGAGACCAGGAAACAAGAGAGTACAGAGAGAGAGACCAGGAAACAAGAGAATACAGAGAGAGAGACCAGGAAACAAGAGAATACAGAGAGAGAGAGACCAGGAAACAAGAGAATACAGAGAGAGATACCAGGAAACATGAGAATACAGAGAGAGAGAACAGGAAACAAGCGAATACAGAGAGAGAGACCAGGAAACAAGAGAATACAGAGAGAGAGAGACCAGGAAACAAGAGAATACAGAGAGAAAGACCAGTAAACAAGAGAATACAGAGAGAGAGACCAGGAAACAAGAGAGATGCGGAAGAAAAGCTAAGCAATAGAAAGAGAGGTCAGCGCCTAGCCAACAAAGCCCAAACCCTACAAATATAATGTTACTGCAGGGTGTCAACTCCCCTCTGAGACAGACAAATGTCGGAAATAAACGTGCACGCACACACGCACGCACGCATCCACACACACACATAAATATATTTATGCATGTGTGAATATAATGCTTCCTCAGGGTAAGATACATAGTGCTATATATACACATATAGAGAGACAGGGGCATTGTTGTTATTCCAGACCTTGCCATGTTTAATATGCATCCACAGTGGGAGGTAGAAAGGGTGTGCAGCAGTCTCAGTGGATGATATCAGGCCAGTGGGAAGGATCGGTGTACACACACACTGGGAGGGAGGGAGTGAAGGGGGTGCTGTACACACACACTGGGAGGGAGGGAGTGAAGGGGGTGCTGTACACACATACTGGGAGGGAGTGAAGGGGGTGCTGTACAAACACACTGGGTGGGAGGGAGTGAAGGGGGTGCTGTACACACACACTGGGAGGGAGGGAGTGAAGGGGGTGCTGTACACACACACTGGGAGGGAGAAGTGAAGGGGGTGCTGTACACACACGCTGGGAGGGAGTGAAGGGGGTGCTGTACACACACACTGGGAGGGTGGGAGTGAAGGGGGTGCTGTACACACACACTGGGAGGGAGGGAGTGAAGGGGGTGCTGTACACACATACTGGGAGGGAGTGAAGGGGGTGCTGTACACACACACTGGGAGGGAGGGAGTGAAGGGGGTTCTGTACACACACGCTGGGAGGGAGGGAGTGAAGGGAGTGCTGTACACACACACTGGGTGGGAGGGAAGGGGGTGCTGTACACACACACTGGGAGGGAGTGAAGGGGGTGCTGTACACACACACTGGGAGGGAGGGAGTGAAGGGGGTGCTGTACACACATACTCGGAGGAAGTGAAGGGGGTGCTGTACACACACACTGGGAGGGAGGGAGTAAAGGGGGTGCTGTACACACACACTGGGAGGGAGGGAGTGAAGGGGGTGCTGTACACACACACTGGGAGGGAGGGAGTGAAGGGGGTGCTGTACACACATACTGGGAGGGAGTGAAGGGGGTGCTGTACAAACACACTGGGTGGGAGGGAGTGAAGGGGTGCTGTACACACACACTGGGAGGGAGGGAGTGAAGGGGTGCTGTACACACACACTGGGAGGGAGAAGTGAAGGGGTGCTGTACACACACGCTGGGAGGGAGGGAGTGAAGGGGTGCTGTACACACATACTGGGAGGGAGTGAAGGGGGTGCTGTACACACACACTGGGAGGGTGGGAGTGAAGGGGGTGCTGTACACACACACTGGGAGGGAGGGAGTGAAGGGGGTGCTGTACACACATACTCGGAGGAAGTGAAGGGGGTGCTGTACACACACACTGGGAGGGAGGGAGTAAAGGGGGTGCTGTACACACACACTGGGTGGGAGGGAAGGGGGTGCTGTACACACACACTGGGAGGGAGGGAGTGAAGGGGGTTCTGTACACACACGCTGGGAGGGAGGGAGTGAAGGGAGTGCTGTACACACACACTGGGTGGGAGGGAAGGGGGTGCTGTACACACACACTGGGAGGGGAGTGAAGGGGTGCTGTACACACACACTGGGAGGGAGGGAGTGAAGGGGTGCTGTACACACATACTCGGACCAGAAATAAATGGAAGTGAAGGGGGTGCTGTACACACACGCTGGGAGGGAGGGAGTAAAGGGGGTGCTGTACACACACACTGGGAGGGAGGGAGTGAAGGGGGTGCTGTACACACACACTGGGAGGGAGGGAGTGAAGGGGTGCTGTACACACACTGGGAGGGAGGGAAGGGGGTGCTGTACACACACACACTGGGAGGGAGGGAGTGAAGGGGGTGCTGTACACCCACACTGGGAGGGAGGGAAACAAGGGGTGCTGTACACACACACTGCGAGGGAGGGAGTGAAGGGGGTGCTGTACACACACACTGGGAGGGGGGGAGTGAAGGGGGTGCTGTACACACACACTGGGAGGGAGGGAGTGAAGGGGGTGCTGTACACGCACACTGGGAGGGAGCACAAGGGGGCTGTACACACACTGGGAGGGAGGGAGCACAGGGGGTGCTGTACACACACTGGGAGGGAGGGAGCACAGGGGGTGCTGTACACACACACTGGGAGGGAGGGAGGGAAGGGGTTGTGCTGTACACACACACTGGGAGGGATGGAAGAGGTTGTGCTGTACACACACACTGCGAGGGAGGGAGGGAGGAAAGGGGTGCTGTACACACACACTGGGAGGGAGGGAGTGAAGGGGGTGCTGTACACACACTGGAAGGGAGGGAGCACAGGGGGTGCTGTACACACACTGGGAGGGAGCACAGGGGGTGCTGTACACACACTGGGAGGGAGGGAGCACAGGGGGTGCTGTACACAAACACATGGGGGAGTGCAGGAGGAGGCTGTAAAACACCTGTACTGGACCTGCGGGTTAAGGATTCCCCTGTTTCAACAGGCAGCCTGCAGTGCATAAAGAAGAGGTACTGGGGGAGAAGGTAGGAGAAGACACACACACCGAACACACACACACCGAACACACACACACACACACCGAACACACACACACCGAACACACACATACCGAACACACACACACCGAACACACACACACACCGGACACACACACACCGAACACACACACACCGAACACACACACACATGCACAGGAATTGCCCCCTAATGGTGTATTGTAGTAGGTGTGTGTGGCTGTGCCCCCACCTGTGAGATGGGGTGGTTGACGTACACCCAGCCTGTGCTGGGGTTGATGTGTGGTAGGCCGGCATTTCAGTTGACGGGACAGAAATAAATGCGTGTGTCCTAGAAACATTTCTCCAGAGACCAGTCATCATCGTGTGCTGCTGCTCGCAGGAAGCTAGTCCCCACCGGCGTGTCCTCGCGCAGGAAGTCTGCCACACGAAGGGTTAACACATCAACATCACCGCCGACAACGAACAACATCAATAAGAGCAATAACAACAGCAGCGCTGGTGGAAGTTTCCGGCTGAAATCAACTTATTTCAGTCACAGAGACCAGAAATAAATGCGTGTGTCCGAGAAACATTTCAGTCACCGAGACCAGAAATAAATGCGTGTGTCCGAGAAACATTTCAGTCACAGAGACCAGAAATAAATGCGTGTGTCCATTTCAGAAACATTTCAGAAACATCAGTCACAGAGACCAGAAATAAATGCGTGTGTCCTAGAAACATTTCAGTCACAGAGACCATAAATAAATGCGTGTGTCCTAGAAACATTTCAGTCACAGAGACCAGAAATAAATGCGTGTGTCCTAGAAACATTTCAGTCACAGAGACCAGAAATAAATGCGTGTGTCCTAGAAACATTTCAGTCACAGAGACCAGAAATAAATGCGTGTGTCCTAGAAACATTTCAGTCACAGAGACCAGAAATAAATGCGTGTGTCCTAGAAACATTTCAGTCACAGAGACCAGAAATAAATGCGTGTGTCCTAGAAACATTTCAGTCACAGAGACCAGAAATAAATGCGTGTGTCCTAGAAACATTTCAGTCACAGAGACCAGAAATAAATGTCACAGTGTGTCCTAGAAACATTTCAGTCACAGAGACCAGAAATAAATGCGTGTGTCCTAGAAACATTTCAGTCACAGAGACCAGAAATAAATGCGTGTGTCCTAGAAACATTTCAGTCACAGAGACCAGAAATAAATGCGTGTGTCCTAGAAACATTTCAGTCACAGAGACCAGAAATAAATGCGTGTGTCCTAGAAACATTTCAGTCACAGAGACCAGAAATAAATGCGTGTGTCCTAGAAACATTTCAGTCACAGAGACCAGAAATAAATGCGTGTGTCCTAGAAACATTTCAGTCACAGAGACCAGAAATAAATGCGTGTGTCCTAGAAACATGTCAGTCTCCCATTTAAATAGTTAATAAGCCACTCCAACAGTCTTGTTCTAATGTGATAAAAGGGATTCTGACATGGGGCTTATCAACACACATGGTAAACAAACACAGTCTCCAGGGAGGGCAGGGAGGCGGCAGCGTTGTCATCAGTCTTAAAAGCTTTCCAGGATTACCTGTGATTTAATATATACATCAGCTAAGTCTTACCTTTCACAATATTGCTTTACCTTGAAAACTGTTAAGACATAACACAGAAGCCACAAGGCAGTGACATTGGACTGGGATAGGAGGACATTGGGTCCTTGAGCTGCTGGACATTGCTGAGCAAGCACAGTTTTGACTTGACCTTTGACCTTACACTAAACTTGGCAGAACAAGGTGAGGGAGGGAACCCTCACACGAGTGGACAAATCCCTGGTACCCGGGCCTTAAATATGATTTTATGGGGGAACAGGTTGAACTCATTTCCTCTGTTGCTTTTTAGAATGGAATAACATTTGAATTCCTGGTGGAATATCGAGCCAAGGGCTTAGTAAGCACTTGTTGGAAGGGTGTGGAGGAGGGGAGATGGAAGCTTGGATAAGGGGACAGTCCCTTTGTGTCTATGGCAGGGCAACCCTT